>NC_073309.1:38663071-38828071 GCF_027595985.1 Sorex araneus
GCCCACCCCACCCCACACACCCCGCCCACGGGTCCTGAGCCCGCGAGCGCGTGATCGGAGCCCTCTGGAGCACGGCCGGGGTAGTGCCCTGTGTGCGGCTGTGGGCTGAGGACAGTGGGCAACCGCGGTAGGGCGGACAGAACCCACCCTACCCTCCCTCCCCGTCCCACTGTCGCTTCTCAGCAGAGGATCGGGCACAGCCCTCACTGCAGAAATGTGGGAACACCCTGCCCGGCCTTGCCTACCCCACACCCCTCCTTCTCCCTCTGCAAAGGAGGGGACGCCCTCCCCGCCCCATGTCTTCCAACCACCTGTCCGTAACATGGGCCGGGGTGGGGAGACGGGAGACCTTCTCCCCAAACCTCCTAGCCCACCTCTAGCCCAAACGCTTTCCTGGCCCAGGGGTGAGGGGGTGGGGAAGGCAGTAGGGCAGCTCTGACCTTTAACCTGGAACTCTTCCCTATGCTCTGTCCCCCACCCACCCACCCAGACACCACCACCACGTGTGCGAGTGAGACCCGCTGCATGTGCTCTCCTCAGCGTCCCCTACCTCACACAGGCCTCCCAGCAGTGCTTGCCCTGCAGACACCCCCCACCCGCCATCCACCCCTGGTACCTGGAGCCCAGCAAGGCGAACCCCTCCCCTGCACCTCCCTCCTGCAGCCGCACCTCCCACCCTGCCTGAGGGTCATCCCCTGACAGCCCGCTCTGGCCTGTCCATCAGGCCACACCCTGGGTCAGAGACAGCCAGGGCTGACCTCCACCTCTCTCCCAAAGCCTGAGAGCCACGGGGCCACTTGGGCACGGGCAGCCTGACCACGCCGCCCTGTGTCCACCCTTCCCGGGGCCTCTGCTTGTCTCAGGGGACCCGAACCCCACAGGGAGACCCCCACCCCCATTCAACCTGCCCTCTCTCCAGTGGAGGGCCTCCCCCGCTCCCCCACACAGCCTGGACCCGTCTCCAAAGCCCCAGGGAGTGGCCAGTCACATCTTTTCTCACTTGCATGTCCCCCTAGCAGGCCCTGGAGATCCCCCCCCCGGGCCACTGATGCTCTTTCCAGGCGAGGTTCCCATCCATCTGGGCAGGGAGCTGGAGGGCAAATGACGTGTGTGGCCCCACCCTAGGTACACGGGAGCAGCCTGAGCAGGCCCCAGAGCAGAGAGTCGGGGCGCCACACCCCGCCCCCCAAGCGCTGAGGCCTGTGAGGACAAACTAGGCCTCTGGACGGCTGACTTAGGACTTTCTTTTTTAAGGCACATTAAAAAAAATATAGAGAGACAAATCAAATGGAACCAGGGCAAATGGTCCCATGACGCAGCTCTGCGCATCCTCCAGGCCGGGGGCCTGTGGACAGTGGCCATAGACAGCTTCTGGGGCTCTGTGGGCAACTCAGCGTCCAGCCTGCCCGGTGGGCTCCGGGAGGCCTGAAGAGACAGCACACCATGGGGGGCCCCCAACACCCTGACCCCCAAGGCCGCACCATCCACTCCTCCTGAGCTCCAAGAGGCCAGGAGCGGAGTTTGGGCAAGGGGAAGCTACTAGGGAAAGGGCAGCTGCGATTCCTGCTGGCCCAAGGCCTATCCCCAGGAGAGGCCCCAGGCTCTGGGCAGCTGTAGGTGCAAGGCAGTGGGCACCCCACCCATGGGGACCACCACACTGAGGGGGCAGTCCACGGAGAAAAGGCACCAGGGCCATCCGCCAAGGCTCTTCCCCAGACCAGTCTCTGCTCCAGGCCCGAAATGACAAAAATGGGACCAAGCTGAGATTTATTTGTGCAATCTTTTTTTTTTCCCCCCGTTAAATATTCACAGGTCACAAAACTGCCTGTGGGCAATAAAGCCGGGATTGAGCCATCAATTAAGGGAGGCCTGAGTGCTTCACTGATTAAAACAGGGGCCAGACAGGATGACGCATTTCCAGAATCAGTCTCTAAGTATCCGAGTGCCACAGTGTTGAACAGAACCCATTTGGAGCGACAGGAGTGCCATCCCTCCTGCAGACGGATGAGTGGGAAGGTCCTGTGGGAGCAGGTGGGCCTGGGGTGGGGGTGGGGGTGGGGGATCAGGACCATGGGGTGTCAAGACTTGATCAGGTAGGGGGACCCACCCATCTCCCCATCTTCCAGAGCAGCATTTCTCATAATATGCCACCCCACCCCCCCACCAAGGGGCACCAGGATACTCCAAGGGGGCCACACACGAAATTCACGTCCACGCAACCAGACTAAGGGAGGCCTATAGGTCAGACAGGGGGCTGGAGATGGGGGCACGGGAAGGAAATAAGGTCCAAGGGCGGCCACGTGGGGAAGGTGAGAAATGCTATTCACTATCGCCCTTGACTTTGGGTTTTCTCGGTTCCGGTCCCGTATGTACCAGGAGAGAGACCTCGGGGAATACCTCCTGCGTCCGCTCCCAGGAATCTAGGCCATCAACTGCGTCCTTTGTCTAATTTGGGATGCGAGAAGCAGGATGCAGGAGCTTCTGCCCCTGAACCACTCCCCTCACGCCTCCTGCACCCGGGAGGTGGGAAGGGAGGGGGGGACGGAGGAGCCTGACCGGGCACACTTGGACACCTCCGCTGCCATGGAATTAATGACTCTATAACCAGCCTGTGACTCAATTTCTCACCATCGCACTGAAAGCCCGAGAGGAGCGACTGCTGGCGGGCCTGTTCTGTGACGCGTCTGGGGGGGGTGCTCCCCCCAAAACCCCGCAGCGAGCCAGCCTCCTGTCGTCTTCTCCCCCCCCCCCACTCCCCCCTACATCAGTCCCGTTGGCGCCAGGCGGCACAGCCGCTCTTATTAAGTTTCAACTTTTGACCTCCGCCTTCAAACTGCAATCCCCGGCAAGCAGAGAGGAAATTATCAGTTATGATCTCATGTTTGTAGGGAAGAGTATGATTACAGAGGAATTTACAGGAAATCAAAAAGGCAATGCTGGAGAGAATGGAAAACAATAAAGCCGTCGCAGAGAGGAAATGAACGACATGCACGGAGGTGTGTGTGTGCGGAGAGGCTGCCCGAGGGCTCCCCTCCCTCCCCGTGAGGTGGGCTCTGGGGGGTGGGGGTGGGCCCCGAACATGGGGCTGGGTGGCAGCTGCACAGCTCCCGGCGTCCCTACAATCCACGCTGGGGCCTGCTGGTGTGAGCGGCCTGGTTGGCATGCAGGCAGACCCCGCAGCGCGGGGTTCCCCACCAGGGCCCCAGAGCAGTGGGAAGGTCACTAACCTCCCTGCCTCCCTGCCCTCTTCCGTAGCCTGGGGAAGGCCAGCACGCCAGCCTCAGGACAGGGAGTCAAACACCCTTCAAACTAGGGGACTGTATGCAGCCAGGGCTCCACTCCCTGCCTTGCATACAGAAGGCCACGGGGACCGCCACGGTGCTGCCCACTCGGCTAAGTCCCCCATTTGGGGGTACTGCCTCGATTCGGCAGGCCAGAGAGAAGCGAGGCTCGGCCACATGCCCAGAGTCTGCGGCCCTCCAAAATGTGCAGAGGGGTATGGCATCTCCCAGGGGCTGGGCTTGGGGGTGGGTCCTCAGGAAGCAACGAGGACATGGGGGGTGGGGGGCATTAAAAAGCCTGGGGAGGGGGCCAGAGCAATAGTATTACAGGGGAGGATATTTGCCCGGCCGACCCAGGCTCAATCCGGGCTCCCCATATGGTTCCCCGAGCCTCACCAGGAGTAATTTCTGAGCATCGCCAGAAAAACAAGAAATAAACAAAAAGTCCCCGGGAACACCCACCCCCACCCCCAGGTAAGGTCAGGTGAGAAGGGGAGCCTCACAGACACGCCTGGCCCAGGGGCTTCGCGGAATACGGCCAGGGCGCTTTCTGCTGCGTCTCGTGCCCGCAGGATTGGAAAGGTCTCAGGGTCCCGAGGATCTCTGCTCACACAGTGTCTCTGTATCCCTGTCTACTGTGAAGCCCAGAGGCATGCCTAGGGGGCACCAGCTGGGGTGAGAATCTGGAAATGTGGCCGGGAGCTGTTACAGTGGAAGAGCGTGCAGGACCAGGGGGTCCATGGAGCTCCACAGGCCTTGTCTGACGTCATGAAAGGGGCACAGGACATCCTGCACCCACCCCCGATCACGGCCATTTCCCCCAGCATCACCCCTCCCCCCGAAGCTCTCCTGCACCTCCTTCCCGTCCCCCTTGAAGTTTCCAGCTCACTAGGGACACAGTCATGTCACAGGCACTACCTGCTGACATCCCTCTCCACCCCTTCCCATCCCACCTCCCCGTGAAGCCGGGGGCTCTGTCTCCATCTCAGGAATGTCCCAGAGCAGGGTATGTTTGTTCCAGTGGGTGGGGGACCAAGGAGTCACTGGCCTCTCCCTCTCACTGGCCACACCTAGCCCTAGCTCCAGTGCCCTGTGAGCAGCCCCAAGGGACTGTCACACACAGAACAGAAACCAGGCCACAGAGGAGCCAGGATGGAGTCTTCAGTCAACCAGGGCTATAAGGGGCAAGTGTGAGCCCACGAGTCCAGCAGAGGCAGCTGTGAGCCAGAAGGACGGGGCTGACCCAATGCCCTCGGACGTTCTCTGTCTCCCACACAGCACCCCTTTACAGCCCGCCACATACACACCCACCACCCCAAGCTAGTCCCCATCCTGTAACCCATCTCAGCCACACGCCAGCGACTGCCCCCACCAAACAGCCAGATTCACCTGCACCCACCCACCACCTGGGCATCACGGCCAGGTCCTCCTCTGGCTGCTCACCTCCTGCCACCTGGACCCCATGACAGCCTTCGAGTTGGCACCTGGCCCACCCTTGGCCTGCATTTGGGGCTCGAGCCTGAGGTCAGATGATTTTTGAGATGCATGCCTGACCCTCCCGTTCCCCTGCTCCAAACTCCGAAAGGGTTCCCCACAGTTCCTGCCTCTCCCGTGACAGTGCCCCTGCTGACACCAAAGCTGGCCTGGTCCCCGCTCTCTGCCCCCTCCCCGGGCTGTGTCACTCCACCAGGCAAGCAGGCCCCGGCCTTTCCTTGGGTCTCCTGCCTCGGCCCCCACCACTCTCTCCTCCGCCCCTGCTGCAGGCTTCCCTGGCCTGGCCCGCCACCTCCACCCATGCTACCCGTGAGTGTCCCCAAGCCCCAGGTCCAGGGGACTTTCTCTCCACCACTTCCCAGTGGAAACGTGCTGGTGCCCTCCTAAGAGCAGCTCAGCGACTGAGGAAGAAAACTGAGGGCATGTGAGCACTCGCTAGCTGTGCTGCCCGGCCTGGGGTGGGTCCCCCACTGCGAGAGAGAGAGAGGCCAGGAGGGCTACAGGAGGCTATCAGGGACCCCTCATGCATCCACCAGGGAAGAAAGGAAGCAAAGCAAGAACAAGAACAGGCCAAGACATACATGACCTGAGACAAAGAGGGGGAACCTCCTGGTAGGAGTTGATGTATTCTGTCCGTTTTGCTTAGGGGCCATACCCGGCAATGCTCAGCTCTGTGCTCAGGGCTCACTCGTGGCAGGGCCCCAGGGACCAACTGGGGTGCCAGGGGTAGAATCTGGGTCGGATACATGCAAGGCAGGCAGCCTACCTGCTACACTATTGCTCCAGTCCCATTTTGATTTGTTTAGCTAACTTTTCCAACTGAGTGACAGAAGTGTGGCTTATTTGTTGAAGGGGTTTTTAAAGACTGAAAAATAAAGGGAAAGGTAAGAAAGTTAACTGCCATCGAAATGGCAAGAAATGCCAACCAACTGTCCAACAGGAAAACAAAGCAGAAGATGCTGAAGGAAAAGGCTGGGCAAAGCGTCTTGTCTGCGGGGCTCATTGTTGGGAGATGAAGGGGTGGGGTCCCAGCCCTTCCTGCGCTGAGCACAGCAACCCATTAAGGGGCCCCAGGCCGTACTCACCACTCCACGATCTCTGGATGCAGAATGGTGTTGTTGACATTGAACCTACGGAGGGAAAAGAAACCAAGCCTATTAGTCCAACGGTCTAGAACTTCCAGCCTAAGACAAGGCATTCAAAAAATAAGTACCATGATACCAAGACGGATCCTGGCATGTCCAGGGGTTAAAGAGTGCGTGCTTGCCCTACATGAGGCTGACCTGGGTTCAGTCCCAGGCACCATATATGGTTTCCTGAGCACCACTGGGTACATCACAAAAATCAAAGAGTAAAAGTTAAGAGGTGGGGGGGGTGTGCACATTTCATGACTACTGGGCCACGGCGGGCCGGAGGTTCATTTCCTACAGCTGACCTGGCAGCTGAGTCATGTCCTCTTAGTGCAGTGACTTGGAGAACAAGTGACCTGGCTGCAGAACACAGCCAAGAATAGCCACTGTCCACCTTCACAAAGCAGACAGCAGAAGATTCTTCTGTCAAGTATCACAACGTGTGCACGATGGGAGTCCCAGAAGAAAAAAAGAAAGAAACAGAACAGCTAGTAGAAAAAAATAATAAAGGCTACAGAGTTAGCTGACTTTGTGAACAACACTAAACTATATATACTCATAAATCTGCATGAACACCAAGTGGAATAAAGTCCATGGAACCCACCCCTTAGCATGCCAAAGTCATACTGTCAAGTGACAAATAGAAAACCTTGGAAGAGGCAAGAGGAAAGCAATCCATCACGTACAAGGGATCTTCAACAAGATTAATGGCTGATTTCTCACCGGAAACTACAGAGGTCAGAAGATAAGACATATTAGGTCGGCACCAGTGAAAGCAGGGGGAAAAAAGCTGTCAATCAAGATTCCATATCCAGCAAAACTACACTTCAAAAATGGAGAAAATCAGATAAACAGGAATAAGAAAAATCTGTCACTAGAAGGCCCATCTTAGAAAACAATTGATTAATTAATCTAGTGAATCCTTCAGATTGAAATTAAGGGGTTTTGAGAGTAACCTGAATCCAACGTGAAGCAAAAGGGGCCTAGTAATTACATCAGCAAATACAACATCTGACATATAGAAACAAAAAAAATGCCATAAAGAAATCCATCTTTATTAGTAGATATGTTAGATATAAACTGATTACATCACCAGGTAGAAGGCAGAGATTAGGAGAACAGGTGTTTTTTTTTCGCTTTGCTTTTTGGGTCACACCTGGCAATGCACAGGGGTTGCTCCTGGCTCTGCACTCAGGAATCACTCCTGGCGGTGCTCAGGGGACCATATGGGATGCTGGGAATCGAACCTGGGTCGGCCTCGTGCAAGGCAAACGCCCTACCCGCTGTGCTATTGCTCCAGCCCCAGGAGAACAGTTTTTGTGTTTTTTTTTTTAAATTATAAATCAACCTAATGCTTTAGATTCAAAGATGCAAACAGGCTGAAAGCGACAGAATTGAAAAGTATATTTGATATAAACAGAGAACCAAAGAGAGCTGGAATAACTAATATCAGTCAAAAATAAGACCTGAGTTGATGGGGCCAGTGTGATAGTACAGCAGGCAAGGTGCTTGCTTTGCACGCGGCCTGACCCAGGATTGATAGCTGGCACCCCACATGGTCTGCTAAATCTTAAGTGCAGAGCCAGGAGTATCACCAGATGTGACTTCCCTGCCCCCCCCCAAAAAAAGAATTTTAGTCAATTTTTTACCAAACAGATATTTTCTATTAATGAAAAAGTCAACTCCTGAAGAAGAGATAATAATCTTATATATGCACCAAACAACAAAGGCCAAGATATAGGAATCAAAAGTTGACCAGGGCCAGAGATACGACACAGTGGTAAACTCATACACTCTGCATTCAGGAGGCCCTTAAAATTTGCTCCCCTGCACTGCAAAATAAAATAATAATAACGGTAATGATAATAACAGAATTGGAAACAAAATGGATAGTTCAACAAGAGTTGAGGATTTCAACACTCCATTTGCAATAAGGATAAAACTAGAAAATTCAAGACTTGAACGACACTATATAACAACTCGTCCTAATAAACACCTCGAGAACATAACACCCAACAAAACAAATGCCTGTTTTCACAAGTGCACTTGAAAAAACTCCCCAGAAATGGAATGTCAAAGCTGGGGGAGGGGGTCCAATAATTTTTTTTATGGGGGGGTGGCTTGGAGTCACACTTAGTGGTGCTCAAGAAACATGTGTGCACGCCAGCCTTTTGAGCTATCATCCTCACCTCTCCCTACCCCAGTAAATATATAAATATTAAAATACACTAAAAGTAGAGGCCTGGGTTTGATTTTTTTTTTGCGGGGGGGGGCTCACACCAAGCGATGCTCAGGGGTTAGTCCTGTCTCTGCACTCAGGAATTACTCCTGGCAGTGCTTGGGACTATATGGGATGCCAGGGATTGAACCCGGGTCAGCCACATGCAAGGCAAATGCCCTACTGGCTGTACCATTGCTCCAGCCCCTGAATATTTTTTATTTAATAAAAAAAAATTTTTTTTGGGGGGTGGGTTCTTCTAAGCACTATTCAGGAAGTCAAGGAGCCCTTCCAACCAATCCACAGCCCACGGGCTGGCAGTTCCAAGCAGTGGCCTGAGAACGCAGTGCTGCTCAGTCGGTGGTGCTCAGGAACCAATAAACGCAGGGGAATGAACCAGGCACGGGCCTCAACCCCTGTGCTGTCTCTGCAGGTCTCAGTTAACTTTTGCTACTGTGGTAAAATACATGAAACAAAATGTAACATCAGAACCACTTTTACACTTGCAGTCCAGGGGCATTAAGTATAGTAACACCAACAACTCTATCCAAAACTGTATCAACATCCCACAGTGAAACTACAAAGCCAATGACTCCCCAGTTACTACTGGTAACCTTTTTCTTTTTCTTTTTTTCCCCCACCCTTATTTTCCTTTTGGTGAGTGGGTTGGGCTATATCTAGACGAGCTCAGGGCCTACTTCCGGTTCTGCACTCAGGGATCACTTCTGGAGGGGTTCCAAGCTCCCTCGGTGGTACCAGGGACTGAGCTGGGATCAGCCTTGTGCAAGCCAGCCCACTACTATTCTAGTTATGCCTCTATAAACTTTATTATTTGGGGGCCTCATATAGGTGGATCTATATACTATCTGTTCTTGGTCAGCTAATGTTTTTTTTTTTTTCTTTTTGGGTCACACCCAGCGATGTTCAGGGGTTTCTCCTGGCTTTGCACTCAGGAACCAATCCTGGCAGTGTTCAGGGGACCATATGAGATGCTGGGAATCGAACCCGGGTCAGCCACATGCAAGGCAAACGCCCTACTTGCTGTGCTATCGCTCCAGCCCTGGTCAGCTAAATTTTGACAAGGGTGCCAAGAAAAATGAATTATGGGGAAAGCATTTTCAGCAATTGGATATCCACATGAAAAAAGAATGAAGCTGGATCCCTATCTGTTATCATATACAAAAACATAACTCTTTCTGATTGTTTTGTGGTCACACCTGACATCACTCAAGGCTTTTTCTTGGCTCCAAATTTGGAGATCACTCATGGTGGTGTTTGGGGTATCAGATGGAGTATCGGGGATTGAACCCAGGTCAGCTGTATGAAAGGCAAACGCTCTACCTGCTGTGCTCTCTGGCCCCACTGATCTCAATGTGAGAGTTCAAAGTATGACTCTTAGAAGGAAGCAAGGGTTAAAAAAGATGAAGTCATGAAATTTGCATATAAGTGGATCAACATGGAAAGTATCATGTTGAGTGAAATGAGTCGGAAAGAGAGAGACAGACATAGAAAGATCGCACTCATCTGTGGAATATAAAATAACAGAGTGGGAGACTAATACCCCGGAGTAGTAGAGATAAGAACAAGGAGGTCTACCCCACAGCTTGGAAACTGGCCTCACATGCTGGGGGAAAAGACAGCTGAGATAGAGAAGGGAACACCTAGTAAAGAATGTTGGGAGGACCCACTCGGGTTGAAAGCTGCGTGCAGAAAGTAGACTATAGACCGAACATGATGGCCACTCAACACCTCTATTGCAAACTACAACATCCAACAGGAGAGAGAACAAAAGGGAATATCCTGCCGCAGAGGCAGGGTGGGGTGGTGTGGGTTGGGGTGGGGGTGAGGGGAGGGATACTGGGAACATTAGTGGAGGAGAATGGCACTGGTGGAGGGATGTAAACAATCACTGATCACTGTATGACTGAAATGCAAACATGAAAGTTCCTAAGTTTGTACCTCACGGTGATTCACTAATAGAAATTAAAAAAAAAATAAAGGAAGTAAGGCTATAGATCTTTACAGCCTTGGGTTCAGCAGTGGTTTCTCAGATGACGAAGCCTAAAGCACAAGCAGCCTAAGGAAAAAAGATATACTGGACTTCACAGACACGAAAAGCCTCTGTACAGCACCGGACACTTCAACGGAGGGAGAAGACAAGACACAAAACAGAGCAAATATCTCTGCACATTATTAAGGTCTCGGATCCGGAAGATGTAACCGCACAATAAAGACAAATATCCCCCATTAAAACATGGACATAGGATCTAAGAAAACGCTTCTCCTAAGAGAGACACAAATGGCATATGAGGACAAGAAAGGATGCACAACATAATTAGCCATCGAGAAAATGAAAATAAACCCACAACGAGACAGTGCTTCATATTCACTTACAGGGCCTTAATTAAAAAAAGACAGATAACAACAAGTGCTGATGAGGCCGTGGAGAAGTCCGACCGTCATACATCACCAGAGAAAATGCGAGCCATGGAGTCACCTTGGGAGAGAGTTGACAATTCCTCAAAAAAGCTAAAAGACAGTGGCCGGCGTGACTGTACAGCAGGTAGGACGCGGCCTACACATTTCCTTGCACGTGGCCAACCCGCATTCAATCCCCAGCATCCCATATAATCCCCCAAGCTCCCCAGGAGTGATCCCTGAGTGCAGAGCCAGGAGTCAACCCTGAACACTGCCTGCTGTGACCAAAAATAAAAATGAAAAATAAGAAAGATAAAGACAGCTACCAGGTGACTCAGAAATTCTATTCTTCCTTCTATTCCTCAGTATAAAGTATCAGATAGCTCACCTTGCATGGGACCAACCTGGGTTTGATCTTCGGCATCACATGTGGTCCCCCAAGCCCCACCAGGGATGGTCCCTGAGCACAGGGCCAATAATTAAGTCCTAGGGGCTGGAGCAACAGCACAGTGGGTAGGGCGTTTGCCTTGCACACGGCCAACCCAGATTCGATTCCCAGCATCCCATATGGTCCCCTGAGCACTGCCAGGGTTAATTCCTGAGTGCAGAGCCAGGAAGGAGTAACCCCTGTGCATCGCCGGGTGTGACCCAAAAAGCAAAAAAATAAATAAATAAAATAAGTCTTGAGCACAGCCAGGTGTGGCACCCACCCCCCCAACAAAATAGGAGCATATGCAAACTTTCAAGAGCCTTAGCATCACTGCTCTTCACTGCTCTTAACAGCTGGAAGGGGGAAGAAACCCAAATATCCAATCATTGGATTGCGATGCCAGCATAAAGGCAGAGGACTGGTTTCCAGCCTTAACCTGATCCACAGCCTGCCTCTTCTGACACCATGGATGAACTGCGAACAGTGGTGATAAGCCGAAGAAGTCAAACACAACAGGCCACGTCACATGATTGTTTCTCTATGAAATGTGAGAGCTGGCGTCTCCGCAGAGGAAGTCTGAGGGTGCCCCGCAGGGCGCGAGCGAGCAGACAGCTGGCTGCTGACAGGTGCGTGGTGGCTTTCTGGGGACCAAGAACACTGCACCGCAGACTGTGACAGTAGCTGCACTGATCTGGAAACGCACAAAAGCCATTTGGGGTCCTGAGAAATTCCACGTGTGAGGCACATCCCAATAAAAACGCTTCCTACAACATGTTAGTGAATGGTGCACAGGAAGGACTGAACTGAGCTGGTCTGTTAAAAACTCAAAGAAGAGAAAAGAGAAATGGATCGATTCCCAAGCATGGCTCTGTGATTTCCTCACAACTCTGAAACAGGACCTGGCGACAGAACCCTGGAAGGACGCATGGGTGGGCCCAGCCCGGCGAGCCCCGTGGGACGGCACACACAGGCTCGATGCTCCTGTACCTGACGCTCCCAGAAACCTCACGGGACAGAACTAACAGAGAGTGTTCACTGGCTAGGGTAGTGTTAAACTAACAGCTGTAAATGAAAGAAATCAACAAAATCCCACATTCTGGGCCAGAGAAGAAGTACGGAGTTTTAGGCATTCGTCTCACATGACACTTGTTTTCTGCCTCCATCCCTAGGTGGTCCCCATGCCTGAGCAGCTATCGTCTCCTCTGCCAGGAGTAAGCCCTGAGCACCAACAAACATGCCCCCCACAAACAAACAAACAAACAAACAAAAAATATCCCAAACCTTTCAGAAACTGAGCAACAACATACCAAAACAAAGAGCAAAGAAAGAAACCAGAAAACAGTAACACGGAGTATCGTGCCTGGAGAAATGCAGCTGAAACGGTGTGTGGAGGAAAACACACGGCGCTGACTGTAGAGGCAGACAAGCCCACAAAGGCTTCATCTTCTCAGAGAGAGAATAAGGAAAGCAGGAGGAAACCAAGGAAACAAAAAGCAAATGTACACTGGAGCACACCGGACAGGTCAACTGCTGCTCTGAGATCTGCATATTCAAACCTGGGAGGGCAGGTCCCCGAGGACCAGCCCCAGGACTCAGCGAGGGGCTGCGGGTTTGCAGGGTGGTGGGAGGGAGGTATGAGTCCAGCCAAGGGGCCCAGGCCGGTCCCCCCACCCCCTCGCCCCCGGGAACTACATCAGTGTCTCGGGTCAGGAATCTGCACATGCAGGGTGCCAGCCTGGACCCACTAGCCAAGGAGGGCTGCATCCCTGGGGTTGGAACCGCCAAGCTCGGAGCCAGCGGAGGAAAAGGCCGGCAAGGGGAGGAGAGAAGCAGGCCGGGAGAATTCTTCATCGACACGGAAAAGACCCTTAGCCCAAAGTCAGCTGTGATGGTGAAACCAAGTCCCCGGCTTACAGCCATCACAGGCAGCGGCACGGCTGGGGGTGGACAAGCAGCCAGGACCTGAGGCAAGACTACAGTGCAGACTCCGACACCCAGCGGGCCATCGGGCCATCGGGGGGTTAGTAAAAAGCCATGCCCCCATCTACTCAAGAGCCACACAGCCCGGGAACTCTTACCTTTCATATACACACACACATAGACACACACACACACACACACACACACACACACACACACGCGCCCAGCTTACACACAGATGTGTGTCCTGCAAACATACACTTGGATACACACACATCTCCCCACACACACAGGCTCCCACCCAACACCTACACACACATGCCCAGACACACACATACCCCAACAGAGACGCATACAGACCCACACCCTAAGATGTGTGTGCCGAGAGCAGCAGACAGACTCCCCCAGAGACACACTCAATGCAGAAACATACAGAAACAGACTCTCAGGCACACAAGAGTACAAAGCCATCCCCAAGTGTAGACCAGAGGTGTCTGTCCCCATGACCTGCACTGCTAGCTCTGAGCCAAACGACCATTTTCTAAAACGACCCCTGGGCCGTATAAAAACATCACCACAACCAGTGTCTACAGTTCAGGGGGTGAAAACGGTCCTGGCAGCGGAGTTCTGGGAGAGGTCTCCTTGCGGGCCAGGGTCTTTACCCCATGGTTTCCACCCCAAGGAGGGCGGCAAGGCCTGCTTATAGGGGGACTGAGGCAGGTTCTTGTCTCTGAGGTGGGGGCAGCCCCCACGGGCCCCCAGGGGCCACAACCAGTCCTGTCCCATGTGTGAACCTGACACTCACGTTATCAGTCACTGAAAGCACAGTCCCACGCCAGGCAGCATTCTGTTGTCATCTCTGAGTTTTCATAACTCCCCCCTACTTCCTGGGGTTTACAATTCGCATCTCTGAATATTAATGTCCCCGCATTAACAAGTTCCAAATTCAGCAATTTCATATTTAACTGCTTATTTAAATGGAATTAATTTGTAACCAATTGTCTTCAAATATGCAAGGCAATTTAAGTAAATGCCAAAAGATAGGAAATATGCTTATCCCGACTAACCGGCTGACGTAAAATATTGGCCGTATTTCTCTCTCCGACAGCGGCAGTAGCCGCCCCTGGGAATCACCCCAAGCTCCGGGGCACCTAGTGCAGGGGAGTGAGGCAGGCCAGGAAGGCACGGGGCAAAGGTGACTGACGGGGAGGGGCGGGGGTCACCTGGCCCCCATGAACCCCAACTCCACTTCCGTGTCAGCCTCCCTCAGGAGAGTCTGCTAGCAGGTGGTGCTCCCCAGAAGCTGCCAGGGCTCCTCCTGCCTGACTTTGCTCCCAGGCCACAGGCCTGCTGCTCTGGCTGCTCCCCCCCCCATCCCCGCCACAGGCCAGGGAGCCCCAAGTCCCCTCGCAGCCTTACCACAGCCTGGTGGGAACCTGCTGGGGGGCATGAGGCAGGCCTGTGCGCAGACGCCCACCCCACACTGCTCTCTTCACCCTCCTGGACCTCTGGGCGCCCGGGAGTACAGAGTCAGCCCCATCAGTGAGCAGAGGGTCCCAGGGTCATGGGGAGACCTCAGTGTGCCTGTGTCCCCTTTCTGGGCACCCTACTGTGGGCAGCAGGGACCCGGCCCTGGTTGGGGGAGGCTGAGGTACCCCCCCCCCGGGGCCCCAAGGAGCTGAGGGGCCCATGGTGAGAAGAGGTGACCTGCCCAGCCCCAGGCAGCAGTGTCACTGGGGGCTGTGTGACATGGGGACAGAGGGACAGAGGGCCGGGGCCGGCACAGCACGAATGTGCTGAAGCAGGAGGCCCTGAACGGAGTCGCCGCTGTAGCTGGAAGGGTGGGGGCTCGTGGGTGCCGAGGGCGGCAACGTGAGGGGGGACACAGGCCGCTGAGCCCTGGAAAGTAGGCCGACAGCGAGATCCATCTTGCTTAGGACACGGGCTATTATTATCCCGGCCAACAGCTGGAGACGCCGAGGGGGGCGCCGGCAGCGCTGAGGTCTGGGCCCTCCAGGGCAGGGCCCTCCCAGCCTGGCTCGGCGCTGCCCAGAGCAGGCAGGGGGGCGGGGGGGGCGGGGGGGGAACATGGGGCCCACAGGATAGGCTCGAGTTTGCACAAGGGGAGTCTTAGACAGGGAAGCGGGCAGCTGGAGGCCGAGCTGGAGGTCAGGGGCATCCCATGGCACCACCCTCCATGGCAGGGCTCACAGTGCAGAGTGAGGCGGCAGGCCCGAGGAGGGAATGTGCTCGGGCCACAGGAGAGGGGATCAGCAGCCAGGTGACCCCCCCCCTCAAGCAGAAAGAACCCCAGTAGGGCTCTCCCCAGCTGTCAGGGCACGCCCGGTCCGTGCAGATGTGGACCCATTCTTCATCCCCCAGGAGGGAGGGTCTGACGAGCCCCCGAGCCAACCCCTGTCTGCATGGAGCCTGGGCTGGGTGCACAGTGAAGGCCCTCCTGGGTCTTCCCGAACAGCAGTCCTGGCCAGCGGGCAGTGCGGGCAGTGCGGGCAGGGGTGGGGGACGGGGCGGGGCAGGGTGGCACAGCAGAGTTCAGGAGGGAAGTCGGTTCCCCGGAGCACCGGTGGCGAGCTAAGAGCCGAGGCCTAGCTCCCGAAGCCCACTGCAGCACTGGGGCCTGCCCACCTCCCTCCAGGAGCCCTCAGGGAGTGGCCGGCTGGCGAGGCTCAGGGGCTGAGCTCCAGCGACACTCCCCGAACCCAGGCAGACCTGTGCCCCGGATGCCAAGGGAGCACTGCCACCCATGGGGGGCACCCACGGCCCACTGATCAAGGGGGACCCTGGAACATGTGATCCCGAGTGTGCCTGGCCCACCCACAGGGGTGCAGGGAGGGAACCGGGACTGAACGGGCGTTTGCCTGCGTGCGGCTGATTTCTGAGCCCCAGGCTCTGAGGGAGCAGCTGTCCCACGCCCCTGTCCAGCTCCGGCCACAAGGACAAGAGTGCCAAGAGCAGCAAGGGGCCACCAGGGCTGCTTCTAGGGCCCCCCTTCAAAGATAGAGACCAAGCAGAGCCCTGTGGCTTGGACCAGAACAGTCTGCACCCCACTGTACCCACCTACCTCCCCCCACACACATACACAGGCACGTACACACAGGCATGCACATGCACGCGTGCACACACACATGCATACACACACACACACACACACACACACACATCAAGGCCCTGGGGAAATGCAGCTCACAGTCAACAGGCGGAGCTGATCACAGTCGTGTGGTGGTGGTGGTGGGGGGGTGGGCTGCCTGAAAAGCCCCCCAGAGGGCGAGGAGATCTGAGCAGTGAGCAGCGAGAACTGCTACCTGCCCCCCCACCCCCCACATACACATCACTCTCATCACTGGGGGGAGTGATACATATTTATGAGCTCATGATCCTCCTAATCACCCCACATCACACGCACGCAGTTCCGGGGCTCGGGCTCATGCATAACTATAAGGCACAGCCTGGGCCACTAAGGGACGTGGGGGGTGGGGATGAGGGGGGGAGAGGCAGGGCAGGGCAGGGCCAGTGTGGCAGAGGCTGTGCCAGGCTCACCCCGCAACATTGGTCGGCGGAGCAGACCCCCAGGAGCCCTCCAGGAGCCACACGGAGGGGAGCAGGGGGTGCAGGGATCCATAACCGCCCTGCTGGAGGGGCCAGGGAGGGACGCTCACAGGGTGCTGGGGTGAGAGAGAGCGGGAAAGGGGTCCCCATCCCTGACAGGGGCAGCTGTGAATGCAGGGGGAGGGGCAGAGGGCAGGTATCACTGCTGGCTAGCAGTGGGGGGGCTGACAAGGACAGAGATCACGTCTGTCGCGGGGGCCAATATTGGGCTGCAGTGACATCTTGGAGATCGACGCTAACCGTATGGAGAAGGAAACCGATGGGACCACATCAAACAGGTAAAGCTCGTGCATAGCAAACGAAGCCCGGCATTAAAATGGAAAGGCATCCTGCGGGTCGGGAGAGAGCGTGTGACCAGAGGCTAATAGCCAAGGTGTGTGAGGAATTCACAAAAATCCACAAGGAAAAGAAGTCAGGCGAGTCCACCAGCACACGGGAGAGGCTGAGCACACGCTTCACCTGGGAAGACTCACAGACAGGCACGGGCCCGGGAAAGGCGCTCATCTACCGCCTGTTATCAGGGAGCTGCAGATCAGGCAAATGAGATCGCACCTCACACCCCAGACGAGGACCCTTCATGTACTGTGCGCGCACATGTCCACGAAAAACAGAAGGAGGGCACCCTACACACACACACACACACACACACACACACACACACACACACCCCACAAATAGACTTGCCCTGCGCGGTGGCCACTGCACTTCTAGGTACCTGCGTGCAGAAGACAAAGACGAAGGCCGTGAGGGTCCACGCACCCCTATGCTCACGGGGATAGAAAGAACTGCAGCGTGGAAATACGCTGTGAAACAGAATCCTGCCCCAAGAGGCAACATGGATGCGAAGGGAGGGAGTGGGGGGAAGCTGAGCAAAACGAGTCAGGAGGAGAAAAGCAAATCCAAGCGGATTTCCCCCTCGAACGTGGGGAAGAGGGATAACCGAGCAAAGGCACTCGGTCCGCTGGAAATCAGTGAACTCGGGGAGTCCGGTACAGAACCGAGGGGAGCAGCAGAGAGGCGGGGTTACGGCGGCTCGGGCCCTGCTCCTAAACATGCTGACACTGGTCCTTCGTGTCCATTCGAGTGTGGACACTCCACGTTCCAGTGTGCACCATCGGAGGCACGTGCCAGCGCCAGCCTGGCCAAGGCAGAAGCAGGAGTGCACCGAGGCGTGCCGCGGGCCAGGGTGCGCCCAGCCCTGCAGGGGAGCGAGCGGGGTGAGGAGGGGCGGAGGGGGGCAGGTCCAGCCACACTCACTTGCTGATGCCCTCGAAGGACGCTTCCCTGCACACGCTGCCACTGTCGGTGTTGACGCCGCGCTGTGGAGAGAGGGTGCAGGAATGAGAACGGAGGGGCCCAGGGCGGCAGCGGCCAAGGACGCCCGTCTCCCACCACACACACTCCCCCAGCCCCCACCCTGCCCGTCGTCCTGATCTGAGTGGACCTCACATGGACGGACGCTGCAAGGAGAAATACGGGACACAACAGAAACAAACGTGCCGTCCCCGGGAGGGTCGAGCACTCAGCGAGTGCTTTGTCCTCGAGAGCTCAGTGCCTGGAGCCCGTGAGATGGTACCGTGGGTAGAGCACTGTCTGCCAGGCACATGGCAGATACAGGTTTGACCCCTGGCGTCCTGAGAATGTGCCAGGTGTGATTCCTGAGCATCACCAGGTTTCACCAAAAAAGAAAAAAAAAGAAAAAAATAGGACTATGGCCATGTCTGATTGCCTCCCCTCCCCTGCAAAAAATACACATGGGACCATGCGTGACCACAATCACTCTATGGGTCCTTCCAAGACAGAGACTCCCCCCCCCACCATTAAGACCCTGAGGAAAACCACCAACACTTCCTGGAAAATGGGTCTGTGAGAGGGCAGGGGCCCCAGCCAGTGGAGGGACTGTGCATGCCTCATACTTGTGACTCCTCAAGGTCACTGGAAGGCAGAAAGCCCACTCTTTCTCCGAGCTGAATGCCCCCACTTCCCTCCTAGCGCCTGCCCCGAAAGCATGCCACCCCAGGGTGCCACCGGCCAGGGAGCTAGTGTAAGGATAGAGCACGCGGCCTCAACACGGCTGACCCAGCTTTGATCCCCAGGACTGCAGATGGTTCCCTGAGTCCGACCAGGAGAGATCCCTGAGCACAGAGCCAGGAGTAACCCCGGCGCACTTCTGGGGGTGGCCCCCAAACAAATCTACTGTGACCGTCCCCACCAGATGCGCATTTCCCTAACACCGTTGGAGACACAGGCCAGAAGCAGGTTGATACTCGGCACTGCTCACCATGTCCGCAAGTCCAGCCAGATTCAAGCCGGCCTCAAGCCTCCCAGCGGGCGTGGGTCCCAGCCAAGGGTGTCTCGGCTCTCCCCGGGGAGCGGGAGAACCAGGGCCTGGTCCCAGCCACGGCCCCCGGAGTCATGACTTAGCACCATCCCCCACCCCATCCCGGGTTTCCCAGCCCTTGCCCACAGCCCTGACCTCCCACAGGGGCAGGTGCCCCCCTGCGCCCCTCCCCTGTACCCAGACACTTACCAAGGTGAGGAGGACGGACGGTTTGCGGGACGTCAGGACTGCGGCAATCTGAAAGGCCAGAAAGAAAAGTCCTCAGCGCCAGCATGGCAGCTTCCCCGATACCAACCAGCCATCACACTCACCCACAGGCGTTCTACCTAGGGGCGCTGGGGGAGGGGGCACCCTGCAGATGAGGAAACTGAGGTTTACAAAGGCTCTGGTGGGGAGCGAAGATTCCCACTGACACCTGGGAAGTCTCTAAATCGCCAACCCCACCTGACCCCGGCACCCCCACCCCATCCACCACGAGACCCTGGCCACTGTCCCCCTGCCAAGTCATCCTCAAAGCCCTTAAAGCAGCTTCCCGTGGGCCCTGCTCTGACTCTCCCCACACACACACACCCCTCCCGGCCTCCCCATCATGTATGTCCTAGCCCGGGTAAGCTGCCCCCACCCCAGCAACATGGTCCCTCCCCGCTCACCAAGCCTCCCCCCAAGACCCACTCGGCCTGTGGGGGCACCCGGCATGCTCTGTCTCTGGCACACACACACCCCTGCCCCGCCTCTGCCCCAGCTGGTACCCTCGCCCAGGGGCTCTGGCCTGGGGCATTGTCCCCCAGATCTCCCTCCTAGCCCCCCGCCCTGAGCAGAGCGTGCACGCAGCTGCAACAGCTGCTCCCGAGCAAGCTGCTCCCCACCCGCCACCCCACCAGCCTGCCCCCCCCCCCCGCCCCGCACCTCCACACCCCAGCACACCCCAGCACGGGGCGGGAGGGAGGAGGCAGCTCTGCTGCTGCTGTTTCAACAGCTCCACACGCCACGCTGCACGTACTTAAAGTGCAACGTTTTGATAAGTTTTGACATATGAGTACATACACGCAGCTTTTTAGTAGCTAGGGGCTCCCGGAGAAAAAACCTGGAATGCGCAGAAGACCATAAACAGAGGAAACGCACCCACCCTCCCTCCCCGGAGACTCTCCGTCTCTGCACTCGGAAGCAGAGATCTAAAGTGACACCGGATCATATGGAGTTACACGCTCCGCTTATTTCCTGTCATTAGACCGTCTCCAAACACCCTGAATCCACCCGTCAGGGCAGGGCTGGGGAGGTGGTTGGGAGGCGGGGGTCATCTGCTGGCAGAGGCTGTGGCGGTCAAACACCATCCCTCCCACCCCCCACCGCTCCCAGCGACCGGATTCCCCCCAGCCAGCAGGTAGAGGGAGACTTTGCATGCCCGGCCACAGTCAGAGGAGGTGAGTGCCAGGTGACCTGGGGACCCTCCCAACACCCTCTTCAGAGAACACAAGCAATGGATTCGTGGAAACAGAGACGCTGGGTGGGCAGCCTGACCCATAAGCTGTTCTTCCCCCAAGATGCATTTCTTTAAAAGCTGATCTTGGGGCTGGAGCGATAGCACAGTGGGTAGGGCATTTGCTTTGCACGTGGCCGACCCGGGTTTGATTCCCAGCATCCCATATGGTCCCCTGAGCACCGCCAGGAGTAATTCCTGAGTGCAGAGCCAGAAGTAACCCCTGTGCATCGCCGGGTGTGACCCAAAAAGAAAAAAAAAAGAGCTGATCTTCCAGGGTGGGAAGATACAGCGGTTAACGCACGCTTGCTATCATGAGACTGACCAGGAGTCTATCCCTGGTACTCCCAGATGGTCCCCCTGGACTCCACTAGGAGTGACCCCTGAGCATCACCAGCTATGACCCCAAACCCAAAATAATGACAATGATTTTTTTAAAAAAACAAAGGCTGGAGCGATAGCACAGCGGTTGGGCTTTTGCCTTTCACTCGGCCAACCCGTGTTCAATTCCTCCACCCCCCTCGGAGAGCCCGGCAAGCTATTGAGAGGATGGAGCCCGCATGGCAGCGCCTGGCAAGCTACCCGTGCGTATTGGATATGCCAAAAACAGTAATGATAAGTCTCTCAATGAGAGACGTTACTGATGCCTGCTCGAACAAATCGATGAGCAACGGGATGACAGTGACAGTAACAGTGACAGTGACAGAGTGCCAGGGGCCGGAGAGATAGTACAATGGGTAGGGCACTTGCCTTACACACAGCTGACTTGGGTTTGATCCCCCTGAGGATCACCAGGAGTGGTCCCTGAGCTCAGAACCAGGAGGAAGCCCTGAGAACGGCTGGGTGAGGCCCCCAAACAAACAAACAAAAAATCTCCCAAATACAGAAGATCAAGGCGTAGCCTGCTCAGGGCCCTGAGTTTCATCCCCAGGCACAGTGTAGTCTGTGCCAGGCCCAGCTCTGCAGAAGTGACCCCAGGACCCTAAGCAGTGTCAGATGTGGCCCCTAAGAGGAACAAATCCAGGCCCGACCTGGGCACTGTGGCGAGGTCTGTGGTGCTGCGGGCGAGCCCACCCTCCAGCTGCGTGCCCCCTCGGCCGCCCCCCTCCCCCACGCACCAGCTGCTGCGGGAAGGGCCGACTCCCCCCCACCCCCGCGCGTGCGCGCACGCAGGGCCCGTCCTCATTAGAGGCCCGGGGAGCTTGCGCTGACGCAGGGCACAGGGGCCACATTCGTCAGCCCGGAAGGAGGCTGTCAATTAGGCGGCAGCAGCGGAGCGCGGGCGGGCACTGGGGGATTGTCTGTGCTTTGTCCTTGGGAGCAGGAGGCAGGAAAACAAATGCGCAGGTGGACGGGCTCTCTCCTGGCAGCAGCTCAGCGGGTTGGGGGAGGAAGGAGGGAGCGCAGTGCGGGGCGGCCCCTCCCGGCTGCCTGGCACCGCCCCCCACCACGGAGCACCGACAGGCCAGGCAGGGTCACAGCTGTCATGGAGCGGCACAGCTGGGCCCGAGAGGGTCCCTGGCTGCCTCACCGCGACCCACCCCCGCCCCCGCCGGGCAGGCCTAGCAGCTGTTCCCCGGGGAGCAGCTCAGAGCACGCTCAGATTCTGCACCTCAGAAATGAAGGGCAGCTCGGGCCCACAGCGCGGCTGGGCTGACAGCCCAGCCTGGTTTCCATGACGCGAGGTCACAGGGGACCGGGAACTCTCAGGAGCGGGGCTGGGCCTGCCTGCCTGCCTGCCTGCCTGGCACAGCGCCACGCCAGCAGCCCTGCGTCTGCAGCCCCACCGCCCACCGCAGGAGCGCCAGGGACGTCGCCAGTGGAATCATGGGTTTCACCGTGCATGGAGATGGCCCCCAGGGATGGCCCTCACAGATGCGAGCCTCGCCCCTCACCCTAAAAGCCCCTCTCAAGAGTCTCAGAGCGACCCCTCTCAGTGTGAAGCCCGGGTTGGTCCCAGGAATGATGCATTGAGCCTGCTACATCGGGTACCCGGTTAAATTCCACCTTCTTTTTTATTTTTTCTCTTCTGGTTTTGGTATTCAGGGGCTGCACCAGGGCAGTGTTTTGGGGGGGTCACTCCCAGTAGTGCCGGACCGACGGGGGCTGGAACCCACGAGCACACACTATGCCCTCGGAGCTATCCCTCCGGTCCAGGCACCCGATTCCAGGTGTGTCTCTCAGGGACCGGCCCGGGCTTCCTGCTTTCCTTCACAAGCGACAGATGCCAGCTGCGCCCCAAAGAGGTGGGCAAACAGCGGGTGCGGGGAGCCCGTGCCCCCATGGGGCTTCCAGCACGCCCAGGAAGCCCACCCTCACACGGGATGCCCAGCGTGCCCGAGGCAGCAGCCGGCAGCACCTGCATCCAGCTGTCTGTCTGTTCTCTGTTGGGTTCCAGGGTTCTGGGGGCCACTCCTGACGTCCCTCAGCCCAGTGGTGGGCGCACGAGTTTGGTACCCAGGCCCGGTGGCTGAGTGCTGCTCAGCCTGGAGATGTAGGAGGGCCGCTGGCACCACATCCAAGCATGCCTGGGCACCGTGGCATGGCGGGGACCAGACCCAGGGCCTCCTGCAGGCCAGGCACGTGCTTGACCCCTTCAGTCTGTCTCCCCCAAGGCCAGAATCCACGCTGAGCCATGCACAACATGAAGGGTGCCTGTGCCAGCCCCACAGCAGGGGTTAGCGCCCCCTCCCTCATTTCTAAGCAGGCCCCGGGTGGAGGTGCAAGGAGGCACGGGGGCCGCCCTCAGGGCTGCTGCTCTCAGCTGTAAGGCTGTAGACAAGCCTCTCTGAGCCAGGGCACCTGAGTGAGGGCAGTTCCCAGAAACCCTCAGGGCCCACCCCCGGGCAGCACCTGTCCCTCTGTCCGTGGGACAGGATCACAGGCCGCCGTGCCCGAGGGAGGCCCAGTTCAGCAGGCTTGTAACCCTACCCCGCCCGGTCACGAGACCCTTCCGGCCCTGAGAGGCAAGACTTGTTCCACAGGTGAGGTGGCAGGTGGTTCTCCTCCTTTTCTCTCCTCCCCAGGACAGATGGGGGCGGGGGCGGGGGCGGAGAGGCCGGGCTGTGCAGCTGCAGGAGCTGAGACCCGGGCAGACGGCCCTGGGGTCCATTCTCCCTCCCTACCCAAGCTGCACTCCCAGGAGACCTGAGATCAAGGTCCCCAAGAGCAATGACTTCCGGAAGTGAGTGGTTCGTGAAGGCAGACAGAGCCCCACCTCCCACCACACACACACACACACACACACACACACACACACACACAGAGCCCACCCCACCCTATCCAACCCTACCCACCTTCCTGCCTCCAGGAGAGGGGCTGTCTGGAACACAGAGAGCTGGGCAAAGGGGACAGGGGTCCCCTCCCTCAGCAGCCCTCAAAGTAAGGGCCCAACCTCAAAGGATCCACAAACACTTGGTCCCTTCAGGTCCCAACCCCTGGAAGCCGGGACAGGCCACTGAGTGCCCCAGGATATCCTGTGTCCTGAATCACCGGAACACTTGTCCCTAAAACCAAAGGCCCTACCCAGGCCTGGCAGTGCCCACCCAACTGGGCAGAGGGTAAAAGCCAACACCCGCGCTTAGTCACACACCTTCCTGGAGAGGCCCCACCCGGAAGCACTCTTCCCTGCAGGGACCCCTTGGCCCAGGTGGCCGCCTGCTGCACTGGCCCAGACTGGTGCTGAAAGCTGAGTTTAGCCCTGGGTCTTAGCCTGCTCTCGCACCCACCTTTGCTGGACTAATGCTGAAGGGGGAAGGACAACACTGAGCAATAAAGTGGGGCAGTGAAACTGCTGAGGGGGAGGAGGGGTCCTGCCTTGTTAGTATTAAATGACACTATCACAGATGTAGTGTTAGAGTGGTAACCTTTGTCATTCTTGAGCCTACACCCTGAATTATCTTGTGTATATTTCTATATATGGACTGGAGCGATAGCACAGCGGGTAGGGCGTTTGCTTTGCACGCGGCCAACCTGGGTTCGATGCCTCCATCCCTCTCGGAGAGCCCAGCAAGCTACTGAGAGTATCCCGCCTGCACAGCAGAGCCTGGCAAGCTCCCTGTGGCATATTCGATATGACAAAAACAGTAACAAGTCTCACAATGGAGACGTTACTAGTGCCCGCTTGAGCAAATTGATGAACAATGGGACAATGGTGCTACAGTGCATTTTTTTTTTTTTTTTGCTTTTTGGGTCACACCTGGCAATGCACAGGGGTTATTCCTGGCTCTGCACTCAGGAATTACTCCTGGCGGTGCTCAGGGGACCACATGGGGTGCTGGGAATTGAACCCGGGTCGACCGCATGCAAGGCAAATGCCCTACTTGCTGTGCTATCGCTCTAGCTCCTACAGTGCATGTTTCTATACACTGTAGTTTTCTCAAGAAGAAAGCACTTTATAACTTACCAAATTCTCAGTAATAAACACTGTCCAAAAAAAAAGCTGCACTGCGGCCGCTAAGGGCAGAGGGACTCCCAGAGAGCAGGGCCCTGTCCACGCCCAGTCCCAGAGCCGGGGTGGAGTGGGGGTGGCCCAGGCCCCAGAGGATGGAAGAAAGGAGCAGTGGGGTGGCGGTGGACCAGGCTGTTCCTGGCCAGCACCGTGGGCCAGGCCGAGTGCACAGGTGAAACCGGGCCACTCCCACCCTGGGCGAGCACTGTCATCCAGGCAGCAGTGCCCTGTCCAGGGCAAGGGGGAGCCGCCTGGCCTCCAGCATGGAACTAGAGGCACGACCCCCCCGGTATTGGCAGCACGGCCCCCCGGTATAAGGAGTCACGCACATACCCTTTGGGTTGGAGAATGTGGCATGGGGGTGGGGAGAAGGGTCAGTCTCAGGCAGCTCCCACTGTCCTCTCGGTGTCCATGTCCCACCCAGCACTGACTGAGAGCATGGGGGCCCTGGGAGATCCCGTGGGGGAGGAGCTCGGTGGTAGCCAGACCCCATGAGAATCGGGGTAGGAGCAGCCCCTGTGCCCATGTGGAGGCCGCAGGACAGTGACGTGCCTCCCCTGTGCAGCCGCTGTGGGGAGATGAGACCTGGGCCCCCCAACACCCCCAACCTCCACCCGGGGCCCCTGATGGCTGCCCTGTAGCCGCCAAGGCCTGTGCAAAGAGGTTCTGACACTTGCAGGCACCAGGCCAATGGACAGACAGATGGACAGACAAGTGCAGGCCCTGGGCTGATGGGCAGACACACACTGGCAGATTCTGGGGCCTGTCAGTCATGGAGTATGAACCCTGCCTGTGCTCTGGCCCCGGGCAGTGGGTGGGGGGCAGGAGGGGGGGAGGGCTCCATCACAGAGCAGGCACCAAGTCCCGAGCAGCGGCCGCTGACCTCATCTGCGTACTGCACGTCGTCCACGGCGTACTTCTCCTTGAAGTGCTCCCTGGAGTGGATCCTCAAAGAGAAACACAGGGCAACAGGGTCAGGGTGCAACCAGGCTGGGCTCACCCCGGCTCCCTGCCCCGCTGGCCCACACACGTCATTCCACGCTGGACCAGGGCCGGGGCACAGAGAAAGGCAGAGCCGCAGCTGTTCCCTCAGCCCAGCACCCCCAGAGTCCGTCAGGCAGGTGGCCAGCACTCTCCACCCCGGGTCCAGTGGGCCGAGTCGACAGGGAAGCGAGAAACAATGTTTGCGAGAAGTCGCTGGCCTGCCATGCGGAGATGCTCTTAGCGCTGGCATCATCCCGGCAGCCGAGGCAGCGAGGGGCCAGCGGCAGGCACTGGTCAGAGCAGGCTGGGCCGGCCAGGGATGGTGATGAGCCCCTCCAGCCTGCTGGTGGTTGTGTGACAAAGGAGGAGCTCCAGCCACACAGGGTGGCAAGAACCAAGTCCAATGCCCGCATGTCCCTCATTCCAGCCCTGCACTCACGTGACACCCAAGTCACAGAGGCCCCAGGAGGACACAGCAGGTCACACAGGGCCTGCAGGGCTCAGAGTGCGTGTGTGGGGGGAGCCAGCAATGGGGGACACAGAGGAAAACGGAGGGACACCTGGAGAGGGGTGGGCAGCGGCTGAACACCCTGAAACTCTCCCTCAAACAGGGACTGCTCTGGCTGGGAAGACCCACGGCCAAGTTCATGCAGCAGCCGACCCAGTATCCAGGGACCTGCCCTGCTGTATCTTCAAGCCAGCAGCCGGGTCCCCACCTACGAGGCCAACCCCTGACTGGGCCCCGGGGGAGGAGACAAGGCACAGACGCCCATGGCACAGCTGCACGGAAACCTCCAGAAAACGGAATGCCCAAGCACAGACCACAGGCTGGCTGACCACCTGCACGTGGCTAACGAATAGATGAGCAGCCAATTGCTGCTGTCACCATCACTTCCAGCAGCTGGAGCAGGCCTGCAGCTCCTGACACGGTCTTCGTCTCCTTCACTCTGCCTTCCGTCTCCCCACCCCCTCTGCCTTCCGTCCCCCCACCCCCGCACTCTGCCTTCCGTCCCCTGCACTCTGCCTTCCAACCCCGAACTCTGCCTTCTGTCTCCCCAACCCCTCTGCCTTCCATCCCCCACATCTGCCCTCCATCCCCCGCACTCTGCCTTCCATCCCCCGCACTCTGCCCTCCGTCCCCCGCACTCTGCCTTCCGTCCCCCGCATCTGCCTTCCGTCCCCCGCACTCTGCCCTCTGCCCCCGCACTCTGCCTTCCGTCCCCCACATCTGCCTTCCGTCCCCCGCACTCTGCCTTCCAACCCCGAACTCTGCCTTCTGTCTCCCCAGCCCCTCTGCCTTCCGTCCCCCACATCTGCCCTCCGTCCCCCGCACTCTGCCTTCCATCCCCCGCACTCTGCCCTCCGTCCCCCGCACTCTGCCTTCCGTCCCTCGCACTCTGCCTTCCGTCCCTCGCATCTGCCTTCCAACCCCGCACTCTGCCTTCCGACCCCCACGCTCTGCCTTCCGTCCCACACAAACAGAGTAGCCCTGGCACAGAACGGACGAGGCAGCCACTGCAAGATTCTCCCAGGCTGGCAGGGCTGCAGCAGAGAAAAGCAGACAGCTTGCAGGCAGTGTGGGTGCCTGAGCCCGGGGACTGTCCCCGAGAGGGAGCACAGGGAAAGGAGCACGTGCTGAGCGTGCCCAGACAGGCACCCCACAGAGGCTTCTGGCCAGCCCAGCGTCCCCACCAGGTGCTCCATGTGCCCTCTGCAAAGACAGAGGGAGCCAGGGCCAGGGCAGCTGACAGGCAAAAGCCATCTGTGCTCCCACAGTGTAGAGGGTGGGGGCAGAGGCTGTGAAGCTCCCCACACATGCGCACACATGCACAGCCCCAGGTCCAGTGGGCCTCTCGACAGCTATTAGTGTCACACACAAACCCTTGGGGCTGGGGAATGTGGCATGGTCCTGGGGAAGGGTCAGTCTCAGGCAAGGAAGTTCCCACTGTCCTCTCAGTGTCCACGTCCCACCCAGCCCTGGGAGATTCTGTGGGGGAGGAGCTCGGTGACAGCCACACCACACACAGATATGCAATACACACATCCCACCTGAATGCACACCACATGCACATATACACACATCCCATAGGTACACACACACGCACATCACACATGTACACATACATACACATCCCACACATGTGCACAGCACACACATATACATACATATATGCACATACACACAATCCACACATATACACACAGGGACATCCCACACATGTATACACATGTACACCTCCCACACATATATAGACCCACACACAGACATATACTTTCCACATCTACACATATAACACACACCACATGTATATACACATGCACGCTACACACATGTATACATGCCCCACCTATACACACATAGCCCACCAACATACACACCCCCACATATACACATACACCCACTCTACATACATACAAATCCCCCCACATACCCACAAACATAACATGCATAAACATATACACACGTACACACACTCACGTATCTATGCCCATATAACACATATAGACACATGCACACTCATATCACCTGCATACACATACACACACCGCACACATATAACATGTACATGGCCCACTCATATTCAGACACACACTGGCCCCCAAGCCGTAGCCCTCCACCCTCAGAACAGTGCTCGGGGCCACAGCACCCCAGGGAGGCATCAGCAGTGGATTCCTTCCCCCAGACCCAGGCTCTGCGCCCAGGAGTGGAACACAAGCGGTCAGGGTTCCCTGGGTCCTACAGCAGCCCAAAGCTCCTCACCTTGGGGGGCTCTGAAGACCCCAACAGGTGAATCACAGGCACTATTTGCTGTCTGCTCAGAAGAACCCAGACCCCAGACAGACCCCACCCACAGACATACACACACACACACACACACACACACACACACACACACACACACAAACACAGAGTCAAAGTTGTCACAAGTAGGCCTGTTCTCAACACAATGGCAAGAAACACCCAAAAGGCACCAGGCTTATGTAAACAAAGATGCCAAACAAAGACAAACCAGCCGGGAGGTGGCCCAGTTCTGAGGCACCTGCCTGGCAGGCGGGAGGCACCCACACAGCCAGAGAAAGGCCCTCCAAAGCTGCCACACCAGTCCCTGGGGATGGGGGAGGGGCCGGCGCCTGCAGGCCTGCCGGGGGACAGGCGGCCACGCTAGACAGGACAGCTCCACAAACGGAGAGCCGGTTCCTGAGAGACTCCAGGTTGGGGGAGCGGCCGGATTTCCAAAAGGCATCAGAAAGATACTGCAAAGCAAGCCGGGAGCTGAAGGGCAAATGTCCAGGCGGGTGGGCTTTGATTGTCAAGGCGGGTAATCCCATCAGCCTCGCTCCAGCCCTATTGATCAGGAGCTTCTGGAGATAGCCACACAACGATGAGAAGGGGCCGCTCCTCACCTCCGCCCCAAAGCACCTGGGGTCTCAGGCTGGGGGAAGGGAGGAGGAGGAGGAGGAGGAGGTCTGTTGGTGCCTTGGCCGGGGGCGGGGGAGGAGGGAGGGCCAACACTGCAGGAGAGAAGGGGGCAGCATGGGCTGGGGGCAGTGCCCCTGGAGTGAGCTGCGTGTCTGGCCAGCCCAGCCTGCACAGGGTCTTCCCGGGCCACCAGAGCCTGTCGCTGTGCCTAGACAATTGGCTGGCGGGGCCACGTGGGGACAGAGCACGTGAGAACTGCACAGCAGCCCTGCGGCCTGCCACGGCCCAGACACAGACACAGATGCAGAACTTAGTGCCTGCATCTGCAGGAAGACTCTGCAGCTAAAGAGCCAACAGCCCACCCCACCTGGGCTCTCAACCTCAACTTCCTGGCCATGCAGTCCCTGAGGACCCCACCTGCACCCAATTCCCACCTCCCCCTCAGAAAAGCAGCAGCTGGGCAGGGGGCGAGGGAGCGGAGCAACAGAAGAATCAGCGGATGTGCCCAGCATGCATGAGGGCCTGAGTTCAGGCAGCCCAGCCTCACATGGTCCCCGGAGGACCCCAAGGTGAGCCCTAGAAGTCCCGAGCCAAGCTGGGCCAAAGCCCTGAAGAGGCAGTCCAGTATCACCAGGCCAGGGCACCCCCGAGCACCCAGGGTGGCAAAGAGAGCAGCAGAGACACAGGAAGACACGGCCGAGCCCCCTGGCCCCAGACAGAAAGGTCAGGCAAGGTCTCTGGACGCTTCTCCGCCCCAGCACAGCTTTAGCAGGGAGCAAATCAGGAGCCATCACGTCAGCCCCTAGAGCCAGGGCGGTCACTGCAGGCTCAGAGAGAGCCGCCCCCAACTGGGCTGGGGCCAGGGCTGGGAGGGTGCCAGGTGCATGTTCGGGGCTGGAGCAGATGCGTTCTCCACCCACAGAGCTCTGCGCGGGCTGGGGCCGTCGCTACCGTCAGCGGGGCCTCCTCTCCCACTCCCCCTCTAGCCTCCTGCCGGTCATTTCCCTGCACAGCTGGGGCCAGTGTCTGGCTCAGGGCCCTGCCTGCCGCCCCATCTCAGGGTGTCTCCGGGTCCCCCTGGTGCCGGTTCTCAGTGCTGTCCACCATGCAGCCATGGAGCAACCAGCAAGCACAGACCACACACTGAACCCAATTCCCAGACCGCCCTCCCCCCACCCCCGGGAGCAGGGGCCCAGCCAGGAAGAAAACAGTTGTGGGAGGCCAGAGTGAGGGGTGGTGGGCCCCCTGCAGCTCCCGCCGGCCACTCGGGACAGGCAGCACCTGGCCTGGCTCCAATCTGAGCCTGTTCCCCAACAGGAACCAAGGGGCCTCCTTGCCGCCTGCCCCCCACTCACACAGCCTCTGGGCGCCCACTTGGGAGCTCCCAAGTGTTCCCGGCAAGTACAGCTGCTTCTTGGGGCCTCTGAGCAGGCAGAATGGGCCCAGGACGGGCGGTGGAGGGTCCAGAAGTAATGCAAGAGGCCTCCTCAGTGGCTCTGCTGTGTCCTCTCCGCTGTGTTCCTCGGGGAGGGTCCAGAACGCAGCCTGGCCCAGGTCACCCTACCCCCCTGGCAATCGCATAAATGCCCTGCAGATGTGACAGTCTCTGGGGGTCCCACCTCAGCCCCTGGAAACCCAGACTCCGGGGTGGGATAAGCACACCTCTAACGCGCATGAACAGTGTCTGATGGCCAGGACACTCCCCCAGCCCGTCCTCCGCTGGCCCCCTCAGCTCCCGTTTCCCCCCGCCCCCACCAGCCCATGTCGCTCCTTACTTGCCCATCCAGGTGGCGTGGCTGGGCGGGAGCTTGGGCACAAACAGGGTGGACTTCCCGGTGCTGACGTCAACGGTGCCATAGCAGCCCGGCTCGGTGACCCCAAACGCCCAGTGGAAGAAGGACTCCTGTGGCAGGAAGAGGGGCCCTGGTCAGTTAGTTATCAGCAGGCAGGAAGAGGAGCGCGTGCAGGGAGGTGTGTCGTGGGGGAAGGGCGGGGGAGAGTCACAGACTCCTCCACCTCTCAGACACCCCCCCACCCAGCACCCTCCAATCCCACCATGATGGGGGGTGGGCTAACTGTCTTCACTGAGTACCATGTGCCCCGCAGGCCCCTTGGGTGAGGGTGTGGGGGGCACTGGGCCTGGGGACACACTGACCCGAAGGCAGGCCCCACGCAACCCTGACTTGGAAGCCCAGGCCAGGTCCCCCCACCGCGGGCTCCTTCTGTCCTTCTCCGCCCCCGGGACAGCGGGTGGCGGCAGTGTTTGGCCATACACACGGAGCGACAGTGACGCTGGAAAGGTAGGAAGTGGAGGAGGACATCTTCCAAAATTACCCTTGCCGCACATCAGAAGGGGAGCCAAGTGCTGAATTTAGGAAGTTGGCTTTTAAGCCACCAGGATCTGTAAACGCCACGAAGCTTCAAGGCGGGGCCTTGAGAGCTGCCCCAATCCGGAGCCTCGAGCAGGTGCGAGAAGGGCTGGGCAGGGGTGCTGGGCCTCGCAAGGTGCAGGCTGCACCCAGCTGGGTCACCGCTTGCCACCTGCAGCCTCCACTCCACACCTCACCTGCTCTCTGACTGGGACACCAATGGAAACAGCCTGTCCCTTGGCTGTCGGTCCCCACAGAGGCTCTGGGATCCCCACAGTACCTGGTCCAGCTCCACATCTGGAACCAGAAAATGGGCCCTGGTTCACGCCAGCTCTGCCTCTGACACAGGGTTTCCTGACCCAGCCAAGAAGAAAAGTGGGTGCAGCAGGACGGCTCAGGGCCTCCCTGACTCCAGCGAAGGGGGCCTGTTGTCCCATCCTTGCTCCTGCTGCAGGAAGTGAGGGGGCCCGAACTCCCACCCACGGCCACACGCCTGCTCCCAGACCCCACTGTATTTTTTTTCCTGTAGTGGGAGGCTTTGGGGCCACAACCAGCGGTACTGAGATCACGTCTTCACTTCGGGCAAGTTTGTTTTTTGTTTCGTTGGTCTCGTTGTTTGTTTTTGTTTTTAGGTTTTTGCTGGTGGTGGTGGTGGTGTTTTTGGTCCTGGGGTCACACCAGAGATGTTCAGAGGTCACTTGTGGTTCTGCACTCAGGAATCACTCCTGGCAGTGCCTGCTGTATGCAAGGTAAGCAAGCACCCTCCCCCCTGTGGGCCCTATTTTTAAAGTATATTTTCTTTTTTTTTTTTTTTGGAGGGGAGGAGGCTGGAGTGGGGGCTTACTCCTGGCTCTGTGCGCAGGGATCACTCCTGGTGGTACTGGGGGACCATATGGGATGCCGGGGATCAAACCTGGGTTGATGGCATGCAAGGCAAATGCCCTCCCTGCCGCACTATCACTCTGACCACCCCCAGGCCCTACTGTAGACAGGAGGGGCACCAGGAAACTGCACCTCTGCCTCCTGCCCCCGTCCCCCGACACCCCTGCCCCACCGAGAACACTGCCCCCAGCACCACCCGCCAGGACTCTGCTCCCGCAGGAGAGCTGCGTGGCTGCTTCTCTCCAGCCAAGCCCTGGTGGGCAGATCTGCCCTGCCGGAGCAGAGACCGCAGGCTGGAGCTTTCTGTCCCCCAGCGCCCTGCTCACCTGCCGGAAGAGGACCCCCGTGTCGGTGCAGTAGCGCTGGGTCTCGTCCCCGCCCTGCAGCAGCACCACGGCGCCCGCCTGCACGGCCGAGTTCTTCCGCAGACGCTCGCACAGACGCTGCCGGTTGAGCGCAAAGAGCGCCAGGGGCACCTTCAGGGTCGCGTTGCCCAGCCAAAAGGCAGGTCTGCGGGGACAGAAGCAGAGAGGCCCGAGGCACCTTAGCAGCGCCCACACAGCACCGGCCGCCCTCAGGAGTGCCCCCCCCACCATCGTGAACGCTACCCTATAGTGACCCCCAAACAGTCCCTTCATGCACGTCGGGGTGAGGGGCAGGTGCACCCCACAGGGGCGCGTCTGTGAGGTCTGTGAGGTCCTGGTCACCCCAGCAAGGACAGGGTGGCCAGGACAGGGCTGAGTGCAGCCCAGGAAGAAGAGCCCCATCCCCCCAGGACCCCAGGTCCTCACAGAGCCCCGATGTTCCCAGGGATCAGCCCCAGGGATGCAGGGCTGGAGCAAGCAGCCAGCAAGGGGTGGGCAGGTGGAGAACCCCCAGCCCAGCGTCTGTGGAGGGTCAGAGCAGGGGGGTCTCTCCCCACTGCCCCCTCTCCAGTGAGGAAAACAAGCCCACCCCATCCCCCAATACTGGCTGCCGCTGGCGACTCCGCACAGAGCCCGGCTGACCTCCCTGCTCCAGCCCCGCTCATGCTCCCCCTCTCCTTGTTGGGCATCCCCAGCTGGGCTCCTCCTTGCCCTGCACAGGTACACTGACCCCCGACTCCATCAGCACTGGAGTCCCGGCTCCTGGGCCCTTCCGTGCCCTGGACACTGGAGAGAGCTCCCTCCACCCTCCAGGGTTCCCTCCGTCTGCCTCCCACCTCCTCAGCCCAGGGCTGGCTTCTGGAACCTTCCCTCACTGCACTCCCACCCCGGGCCTTCAGATACCTCCACCCCCACCTCCTCGCGCCATGACCCCAAACCCGTGCTGCCCCCTGCCCCCACTCAACCTCTCACCCCCCGCCCAGGTCATCCTCAGCAACTGCCTCGTTCCATGCAGACCCACGCCCAACCCCCACGCACACACACACCCCTCCCAGGCCCAGGGTTGCCATCTCCCTCTGTGACACCACTGCTCCCTGTCTCTCCACACCCCCAGAGGGACCCTGTCACCAGGCCCGGGACCCTGAGCCCAGTGTGTGGTACCCCCCTACCCCAGCTGGCCGCTGGAACTGCTTCCACTCCAGGAAGGGACGTGCTGGCTTCTCCCAGGCCCTTCCACCCGCTCCTCTGCTCGCCACGGCCCAGCCCCACCTCACCCGGGCTCCACTCCCCCAGCACTGCCGGGCACCTGGTGCTATGGATACTCTTGGCCTGGCTCCAGGTGAGCAGAAGCTCAGTGATCTGCCCAGCACCCAGCACCCGGCCCACAGCAGGTGCCAGTGTCTGCCGATCCGGGCTCTGGACAAGACAGTTGCCCTGGGCCAAGAGAGCGGGCAGGGCTAGCAGCTGGGCACAAGATGGAGGAGGAGGCCCAGCCCAGAGCTGACCACATGCCAGAGAGGGCTCTGCCGGGGGCTGTGAGAGCCATGGGGGCTGTCAGGGGGCAGCGGCATCCGAGCAAGAGGAGGAGGGCACGAGGGTCCTTCTACCCAGCCTGGCTCCAAAGCCATCTCTGACACCTCCCCTGCCTCATTAAAACTCTCCCAACAGACCCTCCCACATCACACGGCTGGGCTTCCCCACTGTCCCCAAGCAGTGCCCATGCTGTGCCCACGCTGGTCGCTGGTCCCCATATGCTCCCCTGCCAAGAAGAGCACAGGGAGGTACAGAGGAGATTAATATATATATATATATATATATATATATATATATATATATATATATATATCCTGCTGCCTTCCTAGAAGAAGCGCAGACCACCCAGCCCTGGTCACGCCCCCCCCGCCCCGGCCTCCAGGGTCCCTGTTCCCAGGGCACAGCCCTCACAGGCTCCCCATCCTGCCTTTCTCGGTTTTCAGAATAACCCACGGCGCCGGAGACCAGCCCTATGTGGATACAGACATGGATGCTGTGGCACCGTCACTTCACAGGAGCGTGTGCTGCTCGCAAACAAGGGTGCTCCCTCCAGCCCAGACACAGCCCAGCGGCAGCTGGAGGCAGCTCGGACCACTCTGGCCCAGCCCCCCAGGGGCAGCCATCACACGCGGTCACAGAGCAGAGGAGAACCCGCTGTCCTCGCCTGGCGGGGCTACAGGGAAGTGAAAGCAACAGGGCCAGCACTGCGGGAGGGGCACCCAGCACCCGTACCACTTTCCCCTCACTCAGCAAGGCCACAAGGGTCGCTGGGCACAGGAAGGGACACCCTGCAGCAGCCTGGAGGAACGCCACTCTGGATCAAGAAGGCCCAAGGTGCCACTCTGGCACCCGTGGCTGGAGGTGTCTGACTCAGCCCGGCCTGAGGAGCACCGCCCCCACGAGCCCAGAATGCTGGGTTTCCTCTTCCAGAACTTTCTGAGAAACCTAAACCCCTCAGGATGCTCTGACAGAGGCCTCAGGCCCCAGGGCTAGTCAGCTCTGGTCACGACAGGAAGCTGGAGAAGCCCCCTAAGGGAAGTCACTGCCCACCTGCTCCTCTGGGGTCTGCAGGGCTGGGCAGGGCAGCAGCCAGAGGTCCCCGGGCATGGCAGACACCAGGCCCTGAGAACTGCCCTTTGCTTGCTTTCATTTTGTTTTGGGACGACAGCTGGCAGTGCTCAGGGCTTACTCCTGGCTCTGCACTCAGGGATCACTCCTGGCGGGGCTCGAGGGACCATGTTTGGTGCCAGGGATCGAACCCAGGTCAGCAGTGTGCAAGGCACACGCCCTTCCTGCTGCCCTATCTCTCCGGCCCCTGCCCTTTGAGTTCAGAGACGGCCGGGCCCAGGGCCAGCACGGCCGCTTCCCCTGCCTGCTCAGCAAAGGCGTCACCAACAAAACCTCTCCCGCGCGCTCCTGCTGGGGCTGCTGCTAACGGAAGCCGGACTGAAAAGGCAAAATCCAGGTCAGCCCCCAGATCCCAGCGTGAATGAGGCAGACTGCCCGGCAGGCAGCGGGGTGGCGAGTCGGCGGGGACCCACGGACAGCAGGTCACCTCAGGCCAGTCCACTCCTGGCAACTGCTGGGGCCCCAGGAACGGCCTGAGCCGCAAACACAGCAACCAGGAGGGGGTTGTGTGTCTCCACACCCCCAGACCAGGCCCGAACCACCCTCCCCTTTGTCCTCACGGACCTAGACTCAGGGGGCTCATGCCCGAGTTCCGGGGTGCTCTGTACAAGGATGGGCTAGAGCGCCTGCTTTCCCCTGACCTCTCAAGCCTAACGGCGATTCTCACGCATTGGGAATGTGAGCGACTAACTCCCAGGGCACCTGCGGTGTGCGGGGACTGTCACGTCACAACGTCACTGTCACAGGGTCATTACTGTGGCTCCTTTCCCCTCACAGGAAAGTGGCCATTAGCCCTGCTGCCAGATTCTGGGACTTAACATGTTATTAAGGACATGTCTATTAGCAGGAGACTTCTAACATTTTGGTACTAGGCTTCATGTGATGTTAGCTGTAAGTTGTTATTTTATAAAGTTGTGGGTTTTTTTTTTTTCGGGGGAGAAGGGGGAAAAGGAGGAGTGCCTCCCAAGTGATGCTCAGGTGGTCTGGGAACCCCTCCTGGAAATTCTCACCCAAGTGGGCCAGGGGTTCGAACGGGATCCACTATAAGGTGCTGCTCAGGCCCTGTGGAGAGTGGGAAGCCCCGTGGTCACCCAGAGGCTGCCCTTGGCAGTTGCGGGGACCATGTAGAGCTGTGGACCAAACTGTCTCCCAGCCCCTCATACATTTTGTTTTTAAATGTCATGACAGGGGCTGGAAGGATAGCACAGCGGGTAGGGCATTTGCCTTGCTCCTGGCCAATCCAGGTTCGATTCCCAGCATGCCATATGGTCCCCCGAGCACCGCCAGGAGTGATTCCTGAGTGCAGAGCCAGGAGTAACCCCTGAGCATCGCTGGGTGTGACCCAAACAGCAAAATAAATAAGTGTCATGACAGAGTTCCGACCACAGTGTCTCCGTGGCACCAGCCTTTCCATTTCTGGGGCTCGTTATTGCACAGTGTCCAAGACACCCCTCAGACCCTTGTTTTGGGTGGGGAGGGTCTCTGTGATTTACAATACCACCCTTGACAAGGTTTCATGAATACCACACCCTTCCTGCCAGAGTGTCTGTTTCCCTCCATCACTGTCTCGGGGTCCCCCGAGTGCCCTTCCCTTATCTCCCCCCGCCCCACCCCACCGCTATGGGAAGCTCAGTTCTGTAAACAAGTTCTCAGGTTCTGTAGCTTTTGGGCATTCGATATCCCCTGACTCTGCTTCTTTCTCTCCCACACACGAGAGCTCCCTCCGGGATACCCTCCAGGTCCACCCACCCAGGGCAAACTGTGTGATTCCATCTTTGCTCAGTGCTGAGCCAAGATAGACCGCTGTTTCTCCATCCACTCACCTGTGCCTGACACTTGGTCCCTCACACACTTTTAGACATTCTGAGAAGGGGACCATGGACTCACTGATACCCCCTGGGTCTGTGGCATAAGACCCCCATCTGGAATGTGAAGCCACTTCCAGAGGGGTGGGGAGGGAGGCCTGGCAGCTTGATGGCAGTCTCAGCCCTCAGCTCGGGCCAGGCCTTGAGCAGAGACTCTGGGCGTCACTCCCCGGGAAGCTGGTCTGTGTCTCCCCCCACCCCACCTAGTGACTGAGGGGGGTCGGGACCAGGCCTGAAGAAGGCTGGGGACAGCCCAGGGCACTTAGCAGCCAATCTGCCACCATGTCCCCATGCCTACCCTAGCTCCCAGGTCAGTCAGAGGCCTTCACTCAGGGACACAAGATCACCCAAGGGTGGGGACAGGCCTGACTCCTCAAGTCCTTTCCCGCAGTACAACGCTGACTCCAGTGTGATCTGTGACCCAACAGGTACACACCCAGGGCAGTTCACCGATGGCTTCTCCCCGGGCAAAGGCCTCTGGGTAACAGGTCCCTGGGTGCTATGTCATCACAAAAAATGGCTCTCTCATGAAGCCTGAGCCCACCCTCGATGCCTTTCTTTCAGCCCTGAGCACTCCCCTGAAACACGATGGCAGGGGCTGGCTGCACACTGGGGTCCCTTCTCTTTGCAGCACCGTGTCACCAAGGAATGGCCTGTCCATGGAGCAGTGACTGAAGCGCCAAGGTCACCAGGAGAGGCAGCAGGGCACAGGTACAGGGCAGCGGGGGCCACAGCCAAGGAGGAGAGGGGGCGCATGGGAATCTCCTTGCTGCCACCATGAGTTCAAGCAGGCTCTCTCCACCAAGTGCCATGGGAAGGGTCCCTCTCTGGGAACCAGGGGTGGGGGCTCAGAGAAAACCCTCTGCCTCAAACTTGAAGGCTCTGGGGGCTGGAGAGATGCTACAGCAAGCAGGCAGAGCTCTTGCCTTGCATGCAGATGACCAAGCACCCCATATGGTCCCGCCAGGAGTAATTACTGAGCACAGAACCAGCAGTATTTCCTGAGTGGCCTCAAACCAAAACAACTTGAATGTCTTGCCCAGGAGAGATTCGGATTAACCGCCAAATACTCCCCAGGAGTCCCTCAAGTTACTGGCTAAGTCTGAGGTGCCAGCTGAGGGCTACTCCCTAAAGCACAGCTGCACAGCCCAGTTCCTGGAGCTCCCGTGGTCTCCTGTTGCCCTGGCTCCGACGGGATGATGGGCAGCCAAGTCCAACCCCCAGGGAACCTGTAGCCATGCCAAGATGGTGGGCAGCCTCCTCTCTCCGACTTTCTCTGTGCAGGGTGCACCGCTGAGGGCTGAGCTCTGCTGGAAGCACACACAAACGACCTCCCTTGGGGGGCAGCGAGGCTCCTCCCCAGGCCCACAGTATCCAGCAGGGCAGTCCCATGCCTGGACGACACTTGCTAAGGAAGGCCAATCTCCCCACCCCCACCCCACACACATACCCCACCATGTTTCCCTTCTGATAACACACATCCCCAAGACTTCTCTCTCTGCCTGACCCCATGGCCCGGAAAACCAGCTCTGCCAGAAGAGCCCTTTGTCCGGGATTAGCCAGCTCTACACATACACCTCCCAACCCAATCCCCAGCCTGGCCCTCGGTCTCTCAGGGGGCAGCAGTCTCAAGGAGCCCTGAATGCCACTGGCAGGACCTTCAACCATCAACTGGTCCAGACTAGAGACAATGTGCCCACCCCTGGACACTAGCCTGTGCCCACTACACACTGCTCTCTGAGCCTAGCCCAGGCTGGGGGAAAGGCTGTGGCCCTGTACTCCTTGACATTTGCCGAATCTCGCGCACAGAGTTCTCTGCCTGAAGTAGCGTGGGTGCCATCATGGAGTGCACGCTTCCTGCATTCTCCCCGAGCTCAAATTCATACCCTGTAGAGCCCCCAGCAAGGCCAGAGGCAGACCATGACTAAAGGGTACCTCCTACCCCAGAGACCTAGAAACATCTGAGGGCAGGTGAGACACTTGCTTCTGCTCCTGGAAAATAGCAAAAATCCAGAAAACATTTGATTTGTATGTTCTAAGCTCTACCAACCCTGGGGACCAACCAAGACCCCATTTTCTGTGGCCCCTCTTCCCCACTTGCCCACACAGCTCACCAGTTCTCCTACACACTCCCCCATTCTGATTTCAACTCCCACCTGGCATTTCAGGCATCTCCCTTTCTCACCCTATCACCACCACACCTGCAGCACCCCCACGTCCACAAAACCTTCCCATTACAGGGCTCCCCGATAACTCCCACGAGCCAAGAAAACGTGGGCTCTAAAAATGCCGTGAAGACTTAAAAATATACTTTAAAAAAAGCAGTGAAGACTTAAGACCTTAAAGCATTCCAGGTCCTCGGGACAAAGTCTGAGGAAGTCATTGGAGCGCTGCACGCTCCAGCCCTGGGACACACCCATTTTCACCTCACCCAGGAATACTGTGAACCCTCAAGGCTTTTTTTCCTCAACCTTTACTGGGACGTGCCAGATGAGTCTGGACCATCTTTCCCAAAATTCAGCGCACTCAGGTGTCCACACGCCTACGCACTGGCCCACCTGTCTGTTCTTTCAGGGGGCCGGGCCCTGACCTTCTAAATGCAGGGTGGGGAAAAAAAGAAAAGTCAACTTTGAGCACCGGCAGGCTACAAGAAGTGGGGTGGGGATTTTGGGGCGGCTTCTCTGAAGAGATGACACCAGGACCCGAGAGGAAAGTGCCGGGGAGAGGATGCCAAGCCCGTTTCAAACACCGCTGCCCCGGGAGCTCCCCGCTGCAGGGTCCAGGCGATGATCGCCTTCCGCTTTGGAAATCGTGGAAGGGTGAATCAAGTACCGACCCGAACCCCTCCTCTCCACCCCCCACACACACTCGGGCGCAGAGGAGCGCGCCCCACACTCGCGGGTGTAGCCAGAGGGCCAGGACGCTCGGGGGACAGCGGGGAGAGGAGCTGCGAATCCAGCGCGGCCAGCGACTCGGAGCCGGCCAGGGCGAGGATCCAGGCCCCCCCGAGGGTGGCCACAAGGCGGAGCGGGAGGGGCCGCAGCCGGGGAGGCCCAGGCGCCTTTAAGCCGCCGGGCAGTGACCGCGAACGGAGCAGCACTCACCCGCTGGTCGCCGCCATGTTCGCCGTGAGCCGGGGGTCACGTGAAGTGCACAGTCAGCTGAGCTCCCCACTATATCCCCGCGGGGGGCGGGCGGGGCGGAAAGGGTGGGACGAGGGCGTGTCCAGGGCGTGGTCTTGGATTTGGTGTGTGGGCGTGGTTTGTAACATGCTCCGCCCCCTCGGCCTAGGCTCCTCCAGCAAAGCAAAGTCGGGAGAGGGAGCGCGGTGGGTGATCAAGCTCACTGGCCGCCTCGAGGGGGCCAGTCTCTGAGCCTCGGTGGGCGGGGACCTTTCCTGGAGAGGCGTGGGTGTCCCGAGGCAGCGGATTCCCTCATTCTGACTAAGCGCCCTATCTGTCCTCATCTGGCTAGGTAACCTTGGGGAGAGAGTCTCTGACTCATGGGGCAGAGGTAAATTGCTGAAGCTTAAGGAAGGACAAGGCTTGAACAGAGAGCAAAGTCTTTAGAGAAGTGCAAGGCTCAGGGTTCTGGCGAGAGGGCGTGAGAGGTGCGACCTCGGGCCTCGGACATGCAACCTGGACTGTGGAGTCTGACAGTCTCTTTCCAAGCTCTATAGACCATGGGATGGAGGTAGGAAGGCCAGCTGTGTGGGGGTAGGGGGGAGGCACAGTCTGAAGTTTGGCAGAAGTGAGAACCCCCCCCCCACACACACACACACAGAGCACCCACTGATTCAGTAGGACTCTGGTGCTGTGAGACTCTCTTCTGCACAGAGTCTCGGAGTGTGAAGGTCAGGGAAAGGGACAGAGGATAAATTCTAGGGGAGCTCCTTGGACTTCGTCTGCCTTAGAAATACCAGCTACTCACTATTCACCATAGCCAGAATCTGGAAACAACCTGAGTGCCCAAGAATAGGCAAATGGATAAAGAAACTGTGGCACATCTACACAAAGGAATACTATGTAGCTGTTAGGAAAAATGAAGTCATGAAATTTGCCTATAAATGGATGGATGGACAAAATAGAGAGTATCATGCTGAGTGAAATGAGTCAAAAGGAGAGGGACAGATACAGAATGACTGCATTCATTTGTGGGATATAAAAACATTTATATAGTATGTAGTAGAAGACTAATATCCATGGCCAGGGAAAACGGGGATAAGGAAGACTGGTCAATGGTTGGCACTAACCACTAGTATGTGTGGGGCTGAGGGTAGGTAAGATAGAGAAGAGACCAGTATTATAATAATAGCTGGGAATGATCACACTGGACAAGATCTGAGGGTTAAAAGTAGGTAAAGTGATTTTCTTGATAACCTTTCCGTATCAATATTGCAAACCACAATACCTGAAAGGGGAGAGAGAGAGAGAGAGAGAGAGAGAGAGAGAGAGAGAGAGAGAGAGAGAGAGAGAGAGAGAGAGAAGAAAAGCACCTGCCATAGAGGCAGGCAGGGGGTGGGGGGTGATGGGAGGGAACCTGGGGAAACTGGTGCTAGGAAATGTACACTGGTGGAGGGATGGGTGTTGGAATACTTTAGGACTGAAATTCAATCATGAACACCTTTGTAAGGGTCTATTTTACAGTGATTCAATTTTAAAAGTTTTTTAAATGGAAAGAGGGGGAGGAAATACCAGCTACTATGGCGGGTAGGTACCAGGCACTCACAATACTAGTCCGTCCAATCCTCAGGACAGATAGGGAAGCTCTGTCTCCTGGTGCTGTTTGACAGATGAGAACCCCAAGAGGTGGGTAGCCTGCCTGAGCTCACACCGGGGGACACAGCTCGTCTGGTCACACCCCTAGAAGCAACCCACCCTGGCTCTATAATGGAAGGGGACCCAAACCCACAGGGTTCCCAGCCTCAGCCCCAGCTGTCTCACAGATAGTAGTAAGTAGATTCTTGGTTGAAGATCTGGGGTCTGGGGTGCCTCTTGTTCCTCTGTCAAGACAGGGACATGGGTCACCAAGGGCAAGGGATGGGACATTGATACTAAAGGGACAATTATTTGTCCCTACAGACACCTCAAACAGGACAAGCGGCTGAGTCAGACCATGAACAGGTATGTGTGTCTGGGGGTGGGGGGCAATCCTGCCTGCCTCAAACCCCACCTTGATCTTGCTTGGGTTCCCCCAGCAGAAGACCCCTCGCTATGCCTGTGACAACAGGGGGCATAGCTGACAAGAAAGATGGCACATCCTGTCAGCTCTTCCTGTCACTTCTACCCAGAGGTGGCCCAGATCTGAAGCAGCAGGAAGTTGATAGAACTCCCCCCCCCCAGCGCCTTCCCCGATGTAAATCACCGTTCTCTCTTCTCCAGGTGGGACCCCAGAGAGGCCTGCCTGTCTCTGGTCAGTTTCCAGGGAAAAGAGAAGCAGCACAAAGTCCAGAACCCACACTGCCAGGTCCAGGGAGCATGAACCACCCCCATAAGCAGTGGCTCCGGGTTCAGTTCCCCGATAGGGGGCATCTTCCAAATGAGCTTGGCCTGGGGGCTGGAGCCATAGCACAGCAGGTAGGGAGTTTGCCTTGCATGCAACCAACCCAGATTCGATTCCCAGCATCTCATATGGTCCCCTGAGCACCGCCAGGGGTAATTCCTGAGTGCAGCGCCAGGAGTAACCCCTGTGCATCGCCAGGTGTGACCCAAAAAGAAAAAAGAAAAAAATGAGCTTGGGCTGATCTTTCCTTTGTGGGAGGAAATCCTTGTCTGAGCTGAGCCCAGCCTCCTCCAAGTCTTTCACATCAAATGGGGGAATATAGCAGCCCAGGCACGTGCTGTCTGGCAGAGCCTGTGCCGTGTATGCAGAGCGTCACGAGTCCATCCCTGCACCACCCCACACTGCCAAGAGCCAAGTGCCAGCACAGCTGCCCAAAATCACGTATGGGCATGGCAACAACAAAGGGAAGGGGGCACTTGTCAAAGTCAAACCCATTGGTGGTGGAGAATGGGCACTGGTGGAGGGATGGGTAACCGATCATTGTACGACTGAAATGCAAACATGAATGTTTGTAAGTATGTAACAGTACCTCATGGTGATTCACTAATAAAAAAATAAATAAATAAAATTAAATAAAATATTCCTCACATATGAGTGGTTTCTAATAGAGTAGATGAGAGTTATATACATGTGTACTCACAAACTTTAAGAGCATTGAATCATTCTTTAAGAATTATAATTCATAGAAAAAGGAATAATACCAATTCAGAATTAGAAAAAAATAATCAAGCCCATTGCCAGCTCTCAGGATTTCTTAACATGAAAGAGAAGTGATTGCCTTAAACATTCAGGGGACGTGGAGGAGGGGTTCCCCATCCAGGGGTCTCTGCCCAGTCTGTGATGATAAGGCTTCAGAGATTGCCCCCCACCCCTCTCTCTGAGCTCCAGTGGGGGCTCCCCCACCCCACCCCTCTTCACCAGGGCTCTGGTGGGCTGCCCCCCTCAGGGGGTACATCACCCTCAGGGGTTCTGGCTGGCCAGGACAGCCCTGCCAGTGGACAGGCTGTATAGTTGTTCATGCAGGGCACACCCTTTGCCGCCAGGAGCAATTGAAGAGAGATTGGTTTTAGAGTGTTAGAGTCGGAGTGAGTAAATCAGCCCAGGCAGTCCGAGGCGGGCACTCGGGCCTCGCTAGGCATTGCCCCCCACCTCAGTCACGGGTGCTTAACTGAAGCAGCACACCCCTCAGAGTGGCCTGCAGGTGGCCACCGGGGGTCCTGTCCCTGGGGACGTCCCCAGTCCAAGCGTCACACTTTGCAGAAGCACCACGCTGCAGAGACCCACGAGAAGCTTAGGCTGTGTCCAGGGAGCCATACCGGGCCTGCGGGGTCCCTGCCTGGGCCTCTTCCTCTCCCGCTGCTGACTAAAGGCCCTTATGGGGCTCTGGGAATCCATGAGGTGACCTGGGTGACCTTTCCACGCACACACCCCCAAGTATCCCAAACTGTCTGGCTGGAGGGTTTCTGAGTGAAACCCCACTAGGTCCTGAAGACTGGGGACACTTGTGCCACTCCCTTTACTAACTAGGAGTGTCCGCAGAAGTGGGGTGATTCCCAGGTGAACGGTTGCTCCCCCAGGCCAGGCCTGAGCAGCTGTGCCTCGCCCCACACCCCCGGTCCTCTGGAAGCCCTGGGCCCCATGCCGTGCCTTAGCTCACTTGGGACCGTCCTTCCCTTCCCAGACCCCGTGGCTGTGTTGCCCCCTACGTGTATGAGATTTGGTTTTTCCTCCTATCAGTCACAGTGACAAGCCTTAAGTCATTAAACTAAGAGGAGGAGGTGGGGGTGGCCTCTTTCTCTTCCCTCCCCACCCAGCCTGGTGCTTCTGCCCCTTCTCCAGTGGGGGTTTTGGGGGTCTTGGGCAGAGGCTGTGTGTGCCCCTTTTACCAGGGCAAACGTGGGTAACTGAGGCTGGAAAGTGGGTGACCAATCGCAGCTATGGCCTGAGCCTCTGGTAAGACTATATAGCCCTGGGTTCAGGAAAGTCACCCCAAATGGCCTGAGCAGAAAAAAAAAGTCAGTTTGGCTGGCTGGCTGGCTGTGGTGGGAGGGGCCCCAGGACTCCCTGAGCACTATTGTCCCCAAAATTAAAGAAATGGAAATGGAAACTTGAGAAAATGGTGTGTGTGTGGCGGGGGGGGGGGCAGTTAGGAGGGAAAATGGCTCAAAGGCAGGAGGTCAGGCTGGGTTCAATCCCTGGCACCACCTGGAGCAACCTCTGAGCACTGTGCTGGGAGTAGCCCCCATAACGAAATAAATAGAAACACAAGAGAAAGTATGTGGAGGGGGGATGGGGAATTGGAAAGGCAGGAGCCCTTGGAAAAATTAGTTCAGGCTTCCTTTCTGCCTCTCCTTCTTGTCTGAAGCAATGAGCAGGGCACCCCCCACACCCCGCCATCACCAAGGGCAGCCCCTGGAGACACCCCCACATCCTGCTCTCAGCTCTGCCTGCCCTGTGCCAGGAATCCATCTTCCTGCAGGAAAGTGTCTGCCGCCCGGGCCTTCCTGGGAACCCCGGGCCGACACAGATGAAGCGGTCCCTGCTGAGCGCTTCTCCGGGGTCTGCGAGGCAATTCCGGATGAGAAATGGGAACGGGGCCTTCCGGAAGGCAAATCACGCGCCTCGGAGCAGCGAGGCCGAGCCGCGCGTGCGGGCGGCGACGGGGCGATATTGCTAGCACGGCTCGCAGCACTGTTTTCACATCTTGAAATCACAAGCTGTTTGCTTCCAGAGAGACTTATAAATATATCCAATTATCGACATTCAATATAGGAAATAAAGTTCTGGAATGGCTTTCCCCCGCGCCCGCGCAAGGGCTGGCCAGTTTGGGCGGGTGATAATTACTTTTATTTCTTTGCGGTCTATAGCGGAGAGTGGCTGGTTTCTCCACCTTTTATTGCTTTCACCTTTATTACATTTTCCGTGTTGTGCTGGGCTATTCATTGGGGGTAACTTTGTTACCACATTTCAGGATCTTGATAGAAATGAATGAAATTCCTCATTTTAAAGATGTGAGTGCAGAGTCCCGAGGGGGTGTGGGGGCTCACGCCGGCATATATATATATATATATCCCCAGGAGGAAGATCCAGAGAGCAGAGGGAATCCTCTGTCCAGGTCCTGCTGGCATTCACAGATGCCCCTACTCTGGGCTTCTGTCCATGGGGCATTGGTGAAGGGCTTGGCATGCGGTGGGGGGTGGGGGGTAGGGGGAGGAGGGGGAGGGAAGAAGAGCCACACCCAGAGAGCTCAGGGCTGACTCCTGGCTCTGTGCTCAGGGATCACTCCTAGCATGACCATATACAGTGCCGGGGAGTGAACCCAGGTCAGCTGCATGCAAGGCAAGCACCTTACCGGCTCTATCCATTTTGTTTTTATCATTTTTTAAAGAAGTTCTATTGGATCGCCGTGAGATACAATAAACTCGCATGATTACGTTTCAGTCACACAATGCTCGAGCACCCGTCCTTCCACCAGTGCACATTTTCCACGCCCATTGTTCCCAGTGTCCCCACCTGCCACCCCCACCCCACCCCACTCCCAGCCTCTGTGGCGGGTACCATCCTCCTTTCTCTCTCTCTCTCTCTCTCTCTCTCTCTCTCTCTCTCTCTCTCTCTCTAATTTTGGGCATCTATCCATTTGAAGGAGCAAGTTTTCTTACATCATAAAATGACCCCTCGCCTCTCTCCCTAATGACTCCCTGGCGAGCCCATCAAGACTGGGGTCACCTGGGCCACCTTCTTTCCTGTCCACGTACCCCTGTTCACTCTTGCTCCTGCATCCCGTCCTTTCTGCTTCTGCTCTTCATGCATCCCTTTCCCAGCCACCCATGACTTCCTAGGCCCTTGGGGTCCCTTCCCGCTCTCAGCCTGTGTCCTGCCTGGGGCTCACGCGTCCCCCCGGGGAAGCAAGCATTCCCCAGTCTGCATCTCCCCTGCAGAGGGAAGCTCAGGAGGGGTGCGCCTGAAGGTCAGGTCAGCCCGGGACCACACAGTCCTCAATGGGAACTGAGCCACGCCACAGAACTCGGGCCTCTATCTCTGCCCTGGGGCTCTGTCTCTTACTCACACTGTGTCCTGGCTCCACCCCCCACCTGGCCAAAGCTCTCATGCAGCCAGTGGCAGTGCCCGCTCCTCATGCCCATATTCTTCTGGCTACCTGGCCTTGTTGGGCTTCTGTCAGGTCAAGAGGGCATGGGGAGACAGGCGCGGAGGCCTGGCCACCCGCTGGCTCCTGCTCTCTAGATAAGGGGATGGGAGAGGGGTTGGGCACATGTGTCATTCCCCTGACCCTGAAAGGAGCCTCCAATCATGGAGAAAAAAGAGTAAGGAGAGGCTGCTAAAATTTCAGGGCTGGGATGAATGGAACCGTTACTGGCGCCCACTCGAGTGAATTGATGAACAATGGGATGGCAGTGACAGTGACAGTGATGTGGAGAAATCTTAGCCGTGCTTTGGATGAGAAGTTGGAGAATGCGGCACGCTGTGTTCAACCCTTCATGTTTACTACAAGTCTATGAAACAACGACACTTTTGTGAATTCTCAATAGATACACATTTGTGGGTATAAACACACTCTGAAGACCTACAGAAAGAAGATAAATCAACAACTGACTGTGGTCGGGCAGAAACGGAAAGAAGATGAGGTATTTTTAAGGACATGATACGTTTGGGTAATTTTTAAAAGCTTGGGGCTGGAGCAACAGTACAGCGGGTAGGGACGTTTGTCTTACACATGGCCGACCTGGGTTTGATTCCCAGCATCCCGTATGGTCCCCCGAGCACCACCAGGAGTAATTCCTGAGTGCAGAACCAGGAGTAACCCCTAAGCATAGCCGAGTGTGACCCAAAAAGCCAAAAAATAAAAAAGCTTAAGTCACTTTTTTGGGTTTTGTTTTGGGGCCACAGCCATTCATGCTCAGGGTTCACTCCTGGCTCTGTGCTCAGGGATCACTCTTGGCAGGGCTCAGGGGGATACTGGGATGTTGAGGAATCAAACCTGGGTTTACCACAAGCAAAGCAAGTGCCCTCCACACTATATATTGCTCTGGCACCTTAAACCACTTTAAAACAGAAGAATATATCAGGAATATCTGCAGCCTGCATGAGGAGCCCTTTGCAAACTGGGGGAAGGGTTGGAGCTGCCCCACACTCCGGCCCATCTCTGCCTCCTAGCTCCTGGCTCTGGAGTCACATCTCAGGTGGGAGGAAGCGGGGAGAGGTCAGCCAGTTTGTGGTTTGAATGAACAGCCTGGTTCATATTCACTACCCTGACGGTGGCCACCTACCTCTTACCCCCTCCCACAACCAACTTATGGCCGTAAGGCAATAGAAAACTTGGGAAAGAATAACGCTGGGGGCTGGAGAGACAGCGTAGCAGGTAGGGTGCTTGATTCACACACGGCCAACCTAGGTTTGATCCTGGGCATCCTAAATGGTCCCCTGGCCCCTATCAGGAGTGATTCCTTAGCTTAGAACCAGGAGTAAGCCCTGAGCACTGCTGGGTGTGTTCCAAAAGCAAACGAAAAAGAATAATGCTGTTAGCCATCCCTACCCTGGAAACCAAACTCTTGAAAAATTTGAGAGTTAAGTCAGAGAAATAAAGTACAGCAAATATTAACAAAAGTGTATACCCAAGACTCAAATAGCGAAAATCCCGGCGAAGTAGAGAAAGGGCTGGAGTGACATGCCTGACATGCACCAGAACCCAGTTTGCATCTCTGACTCTGTGTGGCCTCCTGAGCATCAGTGAGTAGCCTCCTGAGGGTAGAACTGGTGGCCGCCGGCACCAATGAGTAGCATCCCCCCAACACACGCGCGTGCGCGCGCTTACACACACACACACACACACACACACACACACATACATACAAAGTGCAGGCATAACCTACAGAGGGTAGTTTCTAAGTAAAGCAAACACTTTACTGAGAGTCCACATGCAGGCAGATGGAGAGCTGGCGTCCTCCAGAGAGCGCAGAGACTTTTCCACACAAATCTCTGAGTTACATAGGTATAAAAACGGGTCAGTTACTAAGGGATGGAATCGACATGGGATTTCAGGCAAGAACGAGTGTTTGGGGGTTCTTTTCTCCCAGAGTCAAGGTAACGCTCAGCTTCTAGTCATATTTGGTGGTGGCCTGGGGTTACCATGGCAACTATAAATGGATCTTGGTGTAAGTGGGTGTGGCTTTGTCATGTAAATGTTTTTTTTTTAAAAAATGAGACATAATGAATCTGGAGACACTCCTAGGCTCATCTGGTCCCCTATCTTTAGGAGTGGGGCAGCTTGGGCCACAGCTGGTGATGTTCAGGGATCACTACTGGTTCTGTATCACTGTATCACTGTCATCCCGTTGTTCATTGATTTGCTCAAGCGGGCACCAGTAATGTCTCCATTGTGAGACTCGTTGTTACTGTTTTTGGCATATTGAATATGCCACGGGTAGCTTGCCGGGCTCTGCCGTGTGGGCAGGATACTCTCAGTAGCTTGCCGGGCTCTCTGAGAGGGACGGAGGAATAGAACCCAGGTCAGCCGTATGCAAGGCAAAAGCCCTGCCCACTGTGCTATCGCTCCAGCCCACTACTGGCTCCACAGTCAGAAATTCCTCTTGGTGGTACTCTGGGAAGCATATGGGATACCAGTGACTGAATCGGGGGTGGCTGCATACAATGCAAATGCCCTGCCCGCTATTCATCCATATCTCGAGCCCGCTATCCATCCATCTCTCAAGCCCGCTATCCATCCATCTCTGAAGCCTCCAGACCCTCTCTCTATCTTACACTTACTAGACTCCAACTGGTCTCAGGCCCCAACTGACTCCAAACCTTATTGTTCTCACCTCCTGAGGCATCCAGCGTTTGAACACAGTGACTCCTTTGGCCAAAACATATTAAGCCTCCAGCATTCTGTGCAGGCTGGCAAGGAAAATCTGATCAAAGAGAGAAGGTGGGGGTGACTGGTGCTGGCATGTTAAAAGAAAGGGTACAATTGTCTCTGTCCTTATATACCGCATGGGTGTGTCCTTAAAGGGACAGGGGAACAGTTGTATTGCCTGAGCTTCACAGTGTCTGCACGCAGGAATGATTTTCCCCGAGAGGCGGTTTCCCCCTTCCTTCCCCAGCTAGGTCAGTTGTAAACCACATTTACACTGGCCCTGATTCTGTCTCACTACCTCCCCAACTCCCCCTTCTGTCCCACTGACCCCCATCATCTCCTCATGGCCACCTCCCAGCCCTGATCTCAACAGCCACCTCCAGCCCCACCCTCACCCGCCTCTCACTAGTCAATGTCTGACTCCGTATAGCTTCTGAAAAACTGGAAAAATCTGTTGACATTGTCCCAGCTGCACCCAACTCTGGTCTCTCCTTGGCTCCCAACTCCTGGCTGTGAGAGGGAGTTCGGGGTTAGTCTGTCTGTCCCTCTATCAGGGAATTCTCACCTCCCCAAGGACCTTTGCCTCCATCCAGGACCTAGCAGCTCCTGGAGATCATTCTTCCTTCCACTATTTCTCCCCCACCTCCGAGAGGGGTTCAGATCCTTCCCCAGCTTCACTCCATCCTTCAGCAAGCTCCTGCAGATTTCCAGCCTTCTCTTGGTTTCCATGGATTCAGACACTGCTCCCTGCACCTGAGCCCCAGCGAGGGGGAGGGGGGGAGGAGGCGTGGCCCGTCTGCTGGGAGGGGGGAGGAGGCGTGGCCCGTCTGCTGGGAGGGGAGAGGGGGCGTGGCCCGTCTGCTGAGCTGGAAGAGAGGGGCCTGGTGGCCTATGACCGGGCTGGGGAAGGGAAAGTTGTTCCCAGCAGGCCCTCTGGGCCCCCCTGGGCCTGATCCTCTCTTCCTGGAGACCTCTGAGCTTGTGGGCTCCCAGGGGATTTGCTGGGGACTCCCTGCGGGCCAGTCACGTGGCATTCTCCAGCCGGGTGGCCCAGAACTTTGAATGACCTCATCATTGCACCCTCCATGTGAGCAACAAGAAACACAGGCTGTGCCTAAGGACCTCACTGCTGGCCAGAGGGCAGGACAGTTGGGGTGGGGACAAGCACACGCTGGGTGGGTCTGTCCTGCGGGGACCCTGGGTCTGGAGTGAAGGTGAGGAAGGACACAGGCATCTTTGACGACATTCACTACGGGTCCAAGCTCCCCGTCCAGGCTCTTCTGGGATGAGCCCGAGTGCCCACTCCTGCAGGCCCGGAGGGCACCATCACTGAGCTGCCCCATGCTCCCACACCCTCATGCCTTTGAGACCTGAGCATGGCCAGGCCCGTGTCCCTCTCAGCCTAAGGAGAGTGGAGTGTGTGTGTGTGTGTGTGTGTGTGTGTGTGTGTGTGTGTGTGTGTGTCGGAGAGGGGGTGGGGGGGGCGGAACAGCCGACTGCCCGCTCTGCTGCTCTGGCCATCCCAGCAGGCCCTGGAGTCCCTCTCACGCCCTCCCCCAAGGTGTTTCCTGCTGTGTCTCCATTTTCTCCATTTCCTCCTCTTCGGAGGTTGGTTCCAAGAGCCCCTCTGTCCCCACGGCATTTACCAGTGTGGAAGCATATAGTGGGGGTAGGGACCGTCCTTGTGAACTGAGATTCCTGGGGACCACCTACTTCTCCTGGCTTCCAGGAGAATCCCCTGGACAGTCTTTGAAACCTCTGGGCAGCTGAATGTCCCCCAGAGGACCTAAACTCAAATTCCCAGGGGCGGAGATGAGACACAGGGGTACTTGAAGGCCCCTGGCCGATTCTGCTGGTAACCAGGATGGAGCCCTCCTTTGCTAGGGTCTGGGTGTTGCGAGAGTGAATCAGGAGTGAATCTCCCAATATCTCCACTCTGCTCCTGCCCCCTGAAGGCTGCCCCCAGAACCATACCTCCCCCCCCCCCCGCCATCATCTCTTCCCCCCAAATGCGGTCTCAATGTTTATGGTCAGGGAGGAAATGAGGAGCCTGGACCGGAAGGGAAATGAAGCCACTAGTTTGCAGTCTCAGTCAGAAGCTCATCTCTGATGCCAGAGGTCCCGGGTGGCCCTGGGGACATGGCAGTGTTTGCTGCCCACGGGCTCGGTGAGAGTACCCAGCACTAGCTATTCAGATTTCCCCCCAACTGGACTAACCCAAATGCCTGCCCACTGGGATGCAAAATGGCATTTTAAGCCCTGGCCACCCATGCCCGAGGATGAAGCTCTGGGGTGCGGTCATAGTCTTGGGGTGGTTGGTGGGGGGTCGAGTCAGCAGGGGGCAGCACTGGGAGTGGTGTGTGGGGTGCTTCTGAGGCTATTTTCTACAGAACCAGGGACGGCCACCACTTTACCTCGGCCTGTTCATTGCTCTGGAGCGCAAAGCGGGCCAATCATGTGCCTGCAGAGGAGGGAGAGGATGGAGACTTGGCCAAGCTCGAGCTTGCTTAAGGGCAACTCAAAAGTGCATGGATCAGGCCCCAGCCATAGTACAGTCGGGAAGGCATTTGTCTTGCATGTAGCCGACCCAGGTTCAATCCCCAGCATCCCATATGATTCCCCGAGCACTGCCAGGAGTGATTCCTGAGTACAAAACCAGGAGTGACCCCTGACCATCACCAGGTGTGACCCAACCCCACCCCCGTAAAGTGCATGGATTGCATGTGTAAGCACATATATGTATATATACATACATGTATCTGTTTTGTGGGGCCAGGGGTGGCACTTGTTGCAGTGCCAGGGGTCGCACTGTGGCACTGGGCTCTCACCCTGCTAGGTGGGACAGTGCCAGGGATGGAACTCAGGGCATTATTCATGCAAGGCAGGTGCTTTTCTGACAAGCTCATCCCTTTGGCCCCATGCCTACTTGTTTTAAAGAGAAACAAAACACGGGGGAAGGGGGAACAGTTTAAAAAATGCCTTAGAAGAGCATTGGCATGAGCAGGGGGACTGGTGATTTACATGGATCCCTGTTTCCCTCACACCACCAGGAGTCAGGCCTAGTAGCGTGTCAGGGGTGGCCCCTGAGGCCTCAGTGTGTGGCCCCTAAAACACAACAAGAAAAAAATAAGCCCATGGGCAAAACTCATCTAAACTGCAGGACGTCGGGATAGCAGCTGGCGGGGTCGGGGGGGGGTGTCTGTGAGGGGGCACAGGAGAGGCTTCCAGCAGCTGGCATTATGGGAACATCCGCAGAGCTCATGTGTTTCCAGGATGGGTGACACACTGTCCTTCACGCAGTCACTCCAAGAAGGACAGGGGTGGGGAGGAAGTCTCCCACCCCCTCAGCAGGAAAGGAGAAATCTGTGCTCCTAGTTTGACCTTTAAGATGAGTGGAACATTTGCAGCCTGCACCCCCAAAGTCATCCTTTATCCCAATACCTGCCTGAGCTGCCTGAAAGAGGGTGGGGTTGGGAGGAGGAGAGCAGGGCCAACCCCCCTCTTCCCTGCTCGTTACCTCTCTAGATCCACGGGGAGCTTCTCAGCCTCCTTCTACTGCCTCTCGGCACTTAGTACAGGAGACCACGCCTCCCTTCCTGAACCCCTCTGTTCCCCTGACATTCCTGCTTCTCTGGCCAGTGCTCTGACCACTGAGACCCAGGCCACCTGTCCAACAAGAGAGACATGGGGACCAGCCCAGAGAAGGTGTGGTCAGTCAGACACCAAAGGGAGCCCAGTTCCTCTGGCAACAAGAGGGGGAAATGTGCACCCACATATCAAAGCCCTCAGGAAATGGGTAAGAGGATTTTACACATTTTACTGCATTTTTTAAAAACCTATTTTACAGCACTTTACTGCATTTCACCCATTTTACTGCAGCACATCCTGGATTCACCTTCAAAGGAGCCTGCAGGACAGAGACACCAGGAGAAAGAAACAGGAGATTCATCCCCGAGACAGCTACTCTGCCCCCACACCTCTGCTAAGGCATAGCGTGCAGGGTCCCTGCTTGTCCACCCCACCCCCATCCAAGACATACAGCCTCACCTGTGTGCAGGCACGTGAAGGCATGAGCAGGTGTGTGTGGGCATATGCACGTGTGTGCAGGCAAGTACAGATCAGTGCAGGCGCGTACAAGTAACAGCCCCTCCCAGCGCACCACAGGCAGCTCCGGGCTGGTCCATCCACAGTGTCTTGCTCGAAGAGTCGGGACGGAGCCCAGCCAGGGCCGGGGGTGTGCCCTGCAGTGGCTGGGGCAGGAGGCTCAGGGGGACTGCCCTGTGTGCTGCTCCATCCGACTTCAGTGTTCTAACGCTAGGTGCCATTGTCATTCCCATTTCCTTGCAGAAGAAACTGAGATGGCAGCACAGTAACTCGTGCAGGATCTCAGGGTTCTAAGAGGATGCGGCAGGACTTCAAAGTGCTGGTTTGTCTGACTTCAGAGGTTCTCTTTGCCACCTCATTCTTTTAGGAATTTTGTTTCTGTTTGTTTGTTTGGGGCTCTACTCAGCTGCCAGGGACCAGTCCTGGGTGAAGAGGATGAAAGCGTTGCAGGGCGGGGGCGAGGGGAGGGAGGGAGGAGGATTAAGAAAGCAAGACAGAAATAAGAGAAAAAGCATGGGGTCATCTTGGGGAGGGGGGCTTGCATCGCAGCTTCATGAACAGAGAGTTCTTCATATAGAGAGTCCTTCATGCACACATGCAATATTTATTGCTTTGGCTTAAGGATTATGGGGGAGGGGTCTAGTGATAGATAGTGCAGACTTGCATGTGGCTGACCCAGGTTCCTTCCTTGACAGCCCCATATGGTCCCCTGAGGACCTCCAGAGCTGATTCCTGAGTGCAGAGTCAGGAGTAAGCCCTGGAACACCAACAAAAAATTAAAAACAAAATTTAAACAAGTTATTAGAAGGAGGAGAATGACCATCTTTGCTCATGAGTCTAACCCTCTAACTGGGCTAAAACTATTTACATATCAGAGGGTCAAACATCTCGTGTGGATTGGTCTAAAGGGTCTCTCTCCTGGGGGCAACAAGCAGATCAGTAGTCACAGGAGCCTTGCCTCAGTGATCCCACATCGGCACCGGCTTTCTGGATTTCAGACTCCTGTTTTCTGCCCATTCTGCCTTTTCTCTCATTCTATCTTAGCCCTTGGTCCCCAACACCCAGCAATACTCAGAGATTGCTCCTGACTCAGTGCTCAGGGACGGCTAGTGTGGGGGCTCAGAGGAGCATGTGGTACCAAGGATCGAACCTAGGGTCTCCTGCATGCAAAGCAGGTGCCCCCCCACTTTTGAGCTCTCTCCACAGCCCACCCCATTTTGCCCCTGAGGCCACTCCTGGGCCCAGAGTGAGCCAATAAAAGAATAATGAACACATCACAGGTTCGCCAATCAAAGACTGCTGTCATCTAGGTATATCTACAGAAGCACATTCCCCAAATAGTGCTCTTAACAATGATTAAGAGAGGCTGTGTGCTAATAGGCTGACATTATCTCTATGATTTAAAAAAAAAAAGCGAAACATTAAAAAAAATCCACCAAGTTGTCTTAGCTAAGAGTAGGATGAGGAAAATTGTCATTCAGAAGAGGTTGCTCAGGGGACAAGCCATTCACAGATTCTCCAAGAACCTATTCCCGCCCCACAACTTGTCTCGAACTACCGGAGAGCCCTGTACCAGCTCCGCAATTCTCTGCTTTCACACCGAGCTGTTTTTACCAAGACATATCTTAACACTGCGCCCTCGGCTTCTGCTGAGGATCAATAGACAAAAATGCACACGTGGAGATTGTCTCTGCGTTTGCCATGAAACGGTTCCCATGGACACCATGGAGTGTGTTGTTCGCATCCCTTGCAAAGATCCAATTGGCGCGCGCCTGCTAGACCGGAGCGGGGGGAAACGCTGAGCGGCCTGCCATCTCCTGAGGAACCCTGCCAACTCTGCTTTCACCCCCATCGCTCACGAAGCAGCACTCAGCGTGTGCTAAGTGCTTGAGTGTTATTTGTTGAGTGAACAAAGGAGGATGCATTGACTTGCAGAAGGGGTGTCCTGCTGCAGGTACAGCTGGATCCAGGGGATCCAAACAATATCATCGGGGGTGTCTGCCCTTTCTCTGTGGCTCTGCTTGCTTGCCTTCCTGGCTTCATTCTCAGGCCAGCTGGCTCCCTGTGGCAACCATAACAGTTACAAATAGTTCTGCTTGTGATAGGAAAGAGGGCCCCGCCCTCCCGTGCCAAACTAGCACAGGCCACGTGTTCACCTATGAGCCAATCAGAAAGGCTAAGGGTCATCAAGGTCCGCTGATAGGTCTGGGCCCCATCCCACCCTGAAGCAGATGCATCCCCTTCTCGAGTCCTGCAAACACAGGCTCCAGTAGTAGAAGAGAACATGGAAAAATCATGCTGTGTAGACAAAAACGAGAGCCCTCACCCCTGCCATGTTCCCACCCCCTAAATCTGGATTCACTCTCTTCGTCTCTGGCTCCCCATTCTGACAAATGGTATATAACCACCAACACTCTGGTGCTGAGAGCCAGACTGTTCTAGAGGATTCTTCACTCTTCGGGGACTGCTGAAATGTGCAGCCCATGTCTGTGAGGTCCTGGGTTTCCCTCTGGCAGCCCAGTCCTGGCTCTTCACAGCCTCCCTCTAGCTGGACAACCCAGCAGTGGAGAAGTCTTCACACGTGTTTTTGTTGAGCTTATTGTGTTTTGAGGTCCTACCCGGTGGTGCTCAGGGATCACTCCTGGTGGGCCTCCAGGGACCCTACGTGGTGCGGGCAATTGAACCTGAGTTGGCTGATTGCGAGTGAGCGCCTTGCCCACTGCACCAAGCTCTCTGCTCTTTACCCCTGCCTTACTGAAAAGCCATGTTGGATGAATGAACGAGCACCCTGCAAGTGGGTGGCAGGAGGGTGAGAGCGGTAGTACAGCGGGGAGGGCGTTTGTCTTACTTGCAGCCGAGCCGGGTTCAATTCCCAGCATCCCGTATGATCCCCCAGTACCGCCAGGCGTAATTCCCGAGTACAGAAGTCAGGTGTGACACCAAAAAAACAAACCAACAAACAAAAAAGGGTGTGTCAGGACCAGGACCAGAACCAGATCAGGACTGAGATCGCCTGAGACCGGGTAGAGAACTTCACCATATCACACTACCCTCCTGGCCTGTGCCCCCCTAAAATAAGGCCACCAGTACCAACAAGCCATGCAACTCCACCCAACTGCCTCCCCACTCTCCAGTTATCCAGGATTCAAGGTCTAGAGGGGCACAGGGGTCCCTCGGTGGAGGAGGCAAATGCATGGACAGGGATGTGGCCATTGCTGGGACAATGGTGCAAAGACTTTCTTTGGGAGCTTCTGGACTTTGCATACCCTGGGGAACCTGGGCCATGGGCCCTCAGGGGAGCCTGGACAGTGCATCCCCAGGGGAGCCATCACTAAGTGTGCACCTGCAGCTATATTCACTTGAACTTGGCTCTTTGTGAGTCAGGATCATACGGGTGGAGGGCAGGGAGAGGGGCCGGGTGTTGCTTGGGACAAACAGGACTTTTCCCTGGTGCTCAGACCTTTTTAATTGATTCATTAAGGACATTAACCTCTGCAATCATTGATTGGGAATTCCCAATAATTGTTATCTCTGAACTTTTAGTTCATGGGTGAAGTCCAGTGGCACGAGGGAATGTGAGCCGGACTGGTCATTCCCCATCCTCCACCCACTCCTCACAACCCCAGGGTGGGTTTCCTCCACCCAGCAACCTCTGTCTCCCTCTGCTCCCGGGACCTGTGTACAGGTCACAGGAGGCTCGGGGCTAGCACTGCGTGGCAGGGTGGAGCACTGACGCCTGTGTTCGTATTCGTATCTCCGTGAGCAAGAGAGAGCGGCATGAAATGGCAAATCAGAGAATGACAAGAGGGATAATTTGCAGATGGAAGGAAGTACTCTCCCTCACCCCCCACCTTGGGAGCAAGCCGCGCTGGGCCCTGCAATCAGGTCGCCCTGCCTTCAGGGGGCGCTGGTGCTGCTGGTGTTCACCTTCCTGTGGTCACACCCAGGCTTGCTCTGCACGCCCCCTCGGGGAGGGCTTTCTCTGGGAGAAGATGCGGGGTGAGGGGCTGCTGTTCTGGGGCAGTCTCTAACCCACGGCTCCTAGAGAGCTTGTGAGCAGCCCCAAATGGGCCATCTGTCAATCTCCTCACTCTCTGAGCTCAGTCCTCCCCCACCCTCTTGCCCGCCAGCCGCCTTCTTCCCACCCTCCCCGACACGGGGCCTTCCATGCCCATTTCCTTCTAGCACTTTCCACGCCTGGCTCCCGTAGCCTTTCCTTCCTGTTCCAGCATTCAAGGGGCCTTCCTGAGCTGGGTAGCCAAGTCGCCTCTCTTTCAATTGGATTATGTGCTTGTGGGCACCCCCTTTACCCCCAATCCGCCCACCAACCCAGAGGACAGAGCTCTTGCTGTTTGGTTCAGAACAGTGCTGGACAAACACGTTCATAGAGGCATGAACTTTTGCGGGTGTGTGTGTGTGTAGAGGGGGGAGGCACACCTGGCCACACTCAGGAGTCACTCCTGGCTCTGTGCTCAGCATATGAGGTGACAGGGATCGAACCTGGGTTGACTGCGTGCGAGACAAGAGCCCTCCCTGCTGTGCCAGCACTCTGGCCCGAGGAGGCATGAGCTGTTTAGTGACCGTGCAGGCTGTCTGCGTCACAGGTGACCTGCGGGGCGCTGGGTGGAGATGGAGCTGACAGCATCCTCAGACGCCTCAGGTTCCCGAGGGTCCTGGGGTGCTGGCAGGGCTGGCACGACCCCGCACAGAACCCTCCATCTCCACGTCTCATCTGGAGCTGTTCTGGCTGGACAGCCGTGCACACGCGAGGCCCGGGGGGAAAGGGAAAAGCTGCTTCCGTCTGGATGACGAGGGAGGAGGTGAGGTGTTGGATACACTCAATTATCACCCCAACCCTATCATCGCTCATAATCTGCCTGAGATAAATCACAGGCAGGTAATTATTATGTCAGGCCAGGTAGCAGAGAGAAGTTTTAAAATAGCAATCAAAGAACTTCCTGGTTAATTCAAATCCATCCTAACTCCCTCCAGGGGACAAAAGTGCTTTGGCTGTAGAATTGACCAGGCGTAGAGAAATGCGATTGCTCGATGCAAAATGGGGACTCCCGGACTTAATGTTTCTCTCTGTCAAGTTCAGGAGCGGCACACCTGTCAGGAGTCCTAAATCAATGATCACCCACCTGCAGTAAATCAGATGCAGTGACAGGTGCCTGGGCAGCCAGCCCCAGCCTCCTGCCCCAGCCCCCAGCCTCCAGTTCTCAGCTGCAGCCCCAGCCCCCAGCACCAGCCCCCAGACCCCAACCCCTGCCCTCTGGCCCCAGCCTCTAGCCCCCTGGTCCATGCCCACCCAGCTCAAGCCAAGCCCTGGGCCCAGGACTCCTGCCTTATCTGCTCCCTACCTTGTCCCCTTGATGCACCGTACCATATACTTTCCACTACCCAAACATTTCTGAGGCCAGACCACACCCCAGGAATCCTGCACCCCAGGCCTCTGACCCGACCTCAGGGGCCGATGCTGTTTCTCTGTCCCTGCATAGCCCAGAAGCTGGGTCTTCGGTCAGTTCAGGGTGCTCTGAGAGCCGGATGTGTCCATCACCTCCGTGTTCCTCCTGTGACGCTGGAGTCCTGCCCCGCTGGCCTGGCCTGGGCACTCCGTCCTTCACCCCTCTGAGTAGTTCTTCCCTCCCCTGCCTGCCCCCTACCCCCCACCCCAGGGGATCTCCCCTGTTCTCCCCCACCACCCCCTGCAGTGCACAGAGCCAAGCGAGAGAGGTTCTCTCCCCCTGCCCCTCCCAGTTACACCCCCACGCCCATGCAGGTCCCATGCAGTGCTGTTAGGGGACTCCCCCCAGAACCCTCCTCACCCCCGTGCGCCTTCCCACAGAGCATGGTGTTGAGGTGTGAGGGGATCTGTGGGATTTTAGGGCCAGGTCTCTGGGCCTCACAGGAGCTTGAAGTGACCTTGCTATTTTTTTCTATTTGGGGGGGGGGGGCGTGCATGCCTTGTGGTGCTGGGGACCCTGCAAAGGAACCCACATGCCAGGCGTGTGCTCAGCCTTTCGATCTCTCCAACTAGCACCCACAGTTGGAAACCATGGCACGGGGCCTCCACCGCGAGACGGGTGAGGCTGGGAGGGAGGGACGGCATTATCATTCCGGGCAGAGCAGAGCGTCTGTTTGCCTAGGGAATCCCAGGGAGTAGCCGTGTGACAATTAGAGGCAGTGCGGAGCAGCTCGGAGCGCAGCCTGGCAGGATGCGGGGAGGAAAGTCTAGCGCTTCCAGTGAAGGGCAACGAGAAAAAAACCAAAACAAAACAAAATGGGAAGGAGCCGCCCTCACAGCACCAATAAAGCTGTGAACTTAGCGCGAGATGAGCAAGAAGCCAGATGAAAAATCTCGACCACATGCAAAGGGACACAGAGAGAAATGAGCTCTGGTTAGAGAGAAATGATTCTTCCTTGGACAGGAAACTGGCTTTGTAGAGATTTCCACTCGCTCCCAGTTTATGTGTTTTTATGGGACAATAAAATCCACTTTCGACAGCTTCACGGGTGTCTGGGAGAGATGCTCAGGCTTCCCTGGAGAGCAGGGGCGGCCTTACCTCCTCCCCTGGGCCAGCGCTGGGGGACATCTTCCCTGGTCCTCAGGACTGTGGGGACCGGGCTCTGTGACCTCTCACTGGTGCCCCCTGGCTGGGGGGCAGAGAAGGGCCGGGGCTGCCCACAGTGTGTGGATCTGCAGTGGAAGGGGGGTGGGTGCCCAGGGACCCTCGCAGCTGAGCCCCGGTCACAGTCCAGGCCTGTGAGGTGGCTGCATGGAGAGGTCTCCTGGCAGATGGCTGCATGGGCTCTCAGGTCTGAGCAAAGGCCCAGGGGAGAAGGGAGGACCGAGCGGGCCCAGCTTCCGCTGGAAGGAGGCTGCTCCCCTCTGACCTCAGCCTTTCCTATGGCCTTTTGGGGCTAAAAGGCCAAGTCTTGGGGGTCTCCCTCCTCTGTCATTTCTCTCATTGTGTCTTCTTGGACCATTTTCCCATCCTCTTCTCTAACCAGGAGGAACTGACTGAATCTCAGGGTCTGTGGCCCTCCCAAATGGGTCCCTTCGTAAATGGAACCTTAATGTTCCACCGGCTGGGAAGGTTGGGGCGGCCAGACTGGGGTTGAGTCCAGGAGAACCCGGGACAGAGATGGAATGTGGGGCTTGGGCTTTTCTCTGTGTGTGTGTGTGTGTGTGTGTGTGTGTGTGGCCACAGCCACAGAGAGCGTAGATGTACTCAGAAGCGGGTCAGACGGGCCAAACTCAAACCTACCATCCCAGAGGCCTGGAGAATCTCTATCCCTTGGAGCAGCCATTGGGGTTAGGGCCTTGTGCGATCCCCTCCCCCAAGTGTCCATTGAGGCCTGGAGAGATGGTCCAGGGCCAAAGGGGCTCGCCTTGCACACATTCATCATGAATTCAACACCCGCACCGCTAGATGCCCCGAGCAAGGCGGAGTGTGACCCTGATGTCCCCAAGCACTGCCAGGCTGCCTCAGTGGCTCTGGCACTGCTGGGTCAGGGCAGCACAACCTCCTGGGACCCTGCCCCTGAGCTGTGGGCCCGGCTGGGTGAGGATCACCAGGACTGACCGGGGCCCCTGAGCACCGCCTGCAGGAGTCCCTGGCAGGAAAATGCCAGGCCCTTTCTCCCTCCTCCAGCTGGCTGCCCCCACCGGATACACTGGCACTCGGCTGACCTGAGCGGGAGCTGCCGGCTTCTCTGCTCCCAACCAGGGTTGTGCTCAGATTCATGGGCGCCATAAACCCGCACCCTATTTTTGCTCTAATTGAGGCTATTTGTATTGTGACTAAAATAATCAGAGACAATTTTATTGGAATATTAAAAAAAATAATTACATCCCATATATTTAAGTTGTGTAACTGCACCAAACAACAATCCAACCGGCACCCCAGGGCCCTGGCTGTGGCACTCCGCCCGGACACCCGCACCCTGTCCGTCCCCAGAACTGGGAGCAGAGGGGATGCTGATGGAAAGGGGTCCCCAAGGCAAGAGGAAGCTCTTGCAGGAGAGATGAGTAAAGAGAGTCAGGAAGGCCGAGGACAGGGCACAGGGGCCACTGGAGCAAAGCAGGGAGAGCAGCGCTTTGGAGTCATGACTCACATCTGGCCTTCAAGGTGGGCTCCTGTGCTTTGCAGCGCAGCGTGGCCTCTCCCTCCTGGCCACACACACCAGGCTGCACGCTTCTCCTTCTTCTTTCTGCTTCGGCACCCATCTCTGAGACGGGCCAATCAGAGGAGCGCACTTCCTAGTCAGGGTGATTGGTTCTGGCCAAGCACACATCCATGTGGAGCTGGTGCCGGATGTCACTTTCCCTGAGATCTCTCAGGAATGATGGGGAATGTCCAGGGGAGTCATTTGGGCGCCTAGGCTGGGAGCTGAATGCGCCAGCCACCCTCGTTTTGCTGGTGTTTGTTTCAGACGGCTGTTTCGCCCTGTGACCCCATGCGTCTCCACCAACACAAAGGGAGGGCATCGTGCTTCCCTCCTCTCGGGCTTTTCCGAGGATGCACAGGGCTGAGCTGGGTAGTGCGCCATTCTTAGGGGTACTGGGGAACTTGCCTGCTCACCCCCAGAACAGGGCAGGGAAAGGAGGCCAGAGAACTTCGAAGCACGGACCTCCATCGGGCCCTGATACCACTAGCAGGAGCCATTTGGGGCTGGTTTGGCAGCATCCGGTTGCCTTCTTGGCCAGGGCGCCTCCTGATTGATGGTGCTTGGCCCGGGGTCCTGGTTGCGCCCACTTCAGCTTTGTATTGATCCTGCTCAGAGCAGAGGCGAGGAGGCGGGAGGGACGGGCAGGGCAGCGGCCAGCACGTCAGTTCCCGACTGTGCCTGGGATCCTGAGCCACCTGAGAGGCAGCGCCCAGGTTTCCCTCGCCCTCCTGGTGCTGTCCCCACCTCCCTGCAGCCGTCGCTGAGCTGACTGCAGTGACAGCATTTTCTCCCCGTACAGACAGACCTCCCTGGGGGCCCTCGCTGGGAGCAGAGCAGCTTCTGGCTCACTCGTCCACCAGCCCCTACCCATTATAACCAGGTGTGTGTGTGGGGGGAAAGTCTGAATCCCAGCCCCTGAGCGGGGGCTTCCTTCCCAGCTGCTTCTCTCCATGCGGCTCACAGGTGGCGGTGTGGGTCGGGACCTGTCCCCAGACAGCTTTCTCTCTGCACCAGAGCCTGCTCGCTTGCTCTCCGCTGGCCCTGATGGTCAGGGAAAGCCACTTCTTAAGGGGACCAGCACTCCCCTCCCGGGCTTCTGGGTCTGTCTGTGCTTGGAGAAGGCAGGAGAGCACAGGGCCCGGCCTCCAGCTGGTGTGGGGGCTCCTGGGAACTGCGCGGTGAAGTGGAACCACATGGATACACGCACACACATGCACAGAAATACACAGGTAGGCATATGCATGCACACACATGGACTCACATGTTCATACACATGTGCACATGTGTGTACATGTCCTCCCAGCACGTGCTTGCTTTTTCTGCTGGTGCTAGGGCAGAGAAGGCTTGGCAGGTGCCCCTGGGTGAGCTGCAGCACCCACAGGCCCTGACTGAGTGAGGTTAGCCCCAGAAGCATTTGCTCCTGCCCTTCCTGCCCTCAGAGCTGCATGGTAGGTGGGCGGTAGCCAGCACTGAGGCTCCTGTGAACCCCCGCCCTCCACGCACACCCACGCTCACACACACTCCCACTCCCACACACTCACACATCACACACACACTCACACACTCATACACACTCATACATACACATTCATGCACAATCACGCACACTCACACTCATACATACATACTCACACAAACTCATACACACCCTCACACACACTCATACACACTCATGCACACCCTCAAACCCTCACACACACTCAAGCACACACTCACATACACTCACTCACACACTCACACACTCATACACACTCACACATACACACTCATACACACTCAATACATACACACTCATGCACACTCACACTTATACACACATACTCACACACAAACTCATACACACCCTCACACACACTCTCACACCCTCAAGCACACACTCACATACACAGTCACACATACACATTCACACATTAACCACATTTACACACACACATGTACACACTCACAGTCATACACACACACACTCATGCACCCTCAATACACTCACACACACGCTCAACACACTCACACACACTGACATGCTGTCTGCCCGGCAACCCCCCGGTGGCCCCTGACTTCACATGTCCTCTGCTGTAGCAGCCTTTTTGTGCCCATGCCAGCTGAGAAGCTGTCCCCTCCCGCAGAGGATCCCCAGCCCAGCGGCCACCTCCAGAGCAGCTGAGCCCCTGGGCTCAGTTGGGCGGTGGAGGTGCCCATCCAGTGCAGGGTACAAAACACTCCTCTGCTGCAGGGTTCAGCCCTGCTCTCCTCTCTCCCCTCCTCTGTGTGGGGTCCCCTGTGCCCCGCACTGGGGATGCCGGACCCGAGAGCCGCTGACAGATCTCAGGTCCCAGAATTGGCAAGGCTGGCTAATTCCCAGGGGACCTGCAGTCTGCACCGTGTGTCACGAACCCCAGCCCCCACGCCACCCAGTGCAGCAGCAGCCCCAGGGATCAGGTCCATTGTGATTTTCCCTGCCTGGGTGTGACTGGCAACAAGGAAGGTGAGAGGGCAGGGCCCAAACAAGCCAAGGAGCCTTCCTGGGGGAGGTGGCCTCTCCTCAGCCCAGACTTAGGGGCTGGGTCAGGATGCACTGGCACCTGAGGGAGGGTGAGCTCCGCAGTAGGCAGGAACAAAGTGAGCGGGGCTGTCCCCTGTAGGAGTGCAGAGCCCTGGGAGACCTACCTGCAAGGTCCCTGCTGGCCAGAGGGTGGCTCCGACACGCTGAGGGGCTGCAAGAGGGAAGGAAGGAGGGAGAGGAGAGGGTCCCTGGTGTCCGGCATTGCTGTGCTGTCTGGGATGGAGAGGCAGGTACCAGGGGATGCCAGCAGGGTTGCCGGAGGGACCGAACACAGTCCCCCTATCCCGGGGCTCCCTCTGAGCCCCCGAAGATGAGGGTCTATCTGCGAAGACAGCCCTAAGGACGCCTGTGGCCCGGTTCCCCATGCCCTGCTGGGGGACCCCTGAGTCTGAGACAGATGGAGACAGATGGATCTGCTGCGGTTGTAGGAGGCTGTGAGCGCCCCAAACCCAGACCTGAGGGATACGCTCCAGAGCTGGGCGGTGCCAATAGCAACGAGAGAGCAGCGCCACTCTCGTGCCTCCTGTAGAAATGAGGGTGTGGAGAAAGAGAAGGAGCAAAGAGAGGTGCCTGCCATAGAAGCAAGCAGGGGTGGAGGGGTGGGAAGGAAACTGGGGACGCTGCTGTTGGGAAGTTGCACCAGTGGAGGGATGGGTGCTGGAACACTGTATGACTGAAACCCAATCACAAACAGCTTTGTAATGCTCTGTCTCACAGCGATTCAATAAAATAAAGTAAAATAATTTTTTTAAAGAAAAAAAATGGGGGTGTGGGGCTTGAGGCTGCAGAAGGCCCTGCTTGCCTGCTGTCCAGAGCCACGGGTGCCCTGGCTCGTCTCTGAGCCCACCTTCCTTTCTTGGTGTGCCCGGCACACTGCCAAGCCCCGTTCAAAATGCTGCCCTCGGGCCCAGAGTGACAGTACAGCGGGGAGGGCATTTATCTTGCATGAGGCTGACCCAGGTTCAATCCTGGCATCCCCAGAGCACCTCCAGGAGTGATTCCTGAGTGCAGGAGGCAGCCCTGCACCGCTGGGTGTGACCCCAGAACTAAAAAACAATGAAACCAAAAGGCTTCTCTGTCCGTCCTAAAAGCAGTACCTGCAGGCGCGTTACCCCATGCACCCACGTGAGAGGCACCTCTAGTCATCTCCACTCCGACGGTGCTGCATGGTCTATGCCTGTGCCCCCCACCCCACCCAACCAGGGAGGAAAGTCTGTCCAGAACTCGGGAGCCAAGGACGGTCCCTCACCCAGGCTCAGATCCCACACCCAGGCCAGCCGCAGCCAGCACAAGCCCCTTCTCCGCCGGACCCCTCCTCCCGGGCCAGACCCAGAGCGGCCCAGGGAAAGGGGCTCATTATTCCTTCCTGTCTGCCACGGACTCAGCAGAGTGACAGCTGTTCCGGGTTTAATTACTGATGGGCTGCAGCGAAGCCAACTCATGAATAAAATTACAGTCATTCTGCAATGCAAATTCCAAGGGGCTGAGTCTGAGGGCCCGGGACGGGTGGGTTTTGATTGGCTGGCTTTCTTAACGAGGAAAGTTTTATTACATTTTAAAGAATGCCGGTGATGATGGAACTTGCACACCTAAAGATTTATACAGTCCTGCAAACCAGTCGCAGGAAGCAGAGACGTTATTTATAACTGTAGCCCTGCTCCTGCTATCTTGCGACATTGTCTCAGGGAGAAGGGAGCTTAGAGCTGATAATTGCTTTCGTGATCAACTGGAAACTCCAGCAACAAAGTTTCAGAAGTGTTGGGACTGGGGCAATAGCATAGCAGGCTGGGCACTTGTCTAGCATGCGGCTCACCCAGGTTCAATCCCCGGCACCATGTCTGGCCCCTGAGCCTTGCCAGGAGTGATCCCTGAGCACAGAGCCAGGAGTAAGGCCCTAGAATTGCTGTCTGTGGCACAAGCAAAAACAAAACAACAACAAAAATGTATCCTTAAGTGTCTTTAAAAGGTCAATGTTGGGGTTGGAGCAATAGCACAGCGGGTAGGGCGTTTGCCTGGCACGGGTTCGATTCCCTGCATCCCATATGGTCCCCTGAGCACTGCCAGGAGTAATCCCTGAGTGTAGAGCCAGGAGTAACCCCTGTGCATCGCTGGGTATGACCCAAAAAGGAAAAAAAAAGTCAATGACTCCATGAAGACTGGACCAAGCTGGACTTACAGAAAAAGAGGTGGACAAAGGGGAGGTCGACTTCATCAGGGCAGGCTGGGCGGGAACAAATGCCCAAACTGCAATATTGCCAGGCATTAGGCTACCACGGGTCCCCACTGGGTGCGGCTGTGCTCTGCCATGTTGCACACAGGTATAACCCATGGCAGAGTTCAAGACAGAGATGTGATATTTCCCACCAAAGTCGCCAGGGCAGGAGCACTGCCCCCTTCCATGTGCCCAGCCCAAGCTCCCAGCCACAGCTGGTTGGGAACAGATTGGAGCCAGGGACCTGAAATCATTCAGATTTCAATACAGAACCTCGGATTCCACACACCCTTTTCTGGAGAACGGGATTTCCCCAGCGTGGCAGCATTTGCTTGGATGGCACCTAGAGATGAACTTTCCTTTCCCACACCAAGTGCTCTTGGCAGGACCCTCCCTCTGGGGACTCAGCCGCACTCCAGAGCTCTGTTGCTGGAAAGCGTGGGTTCGCCTGCTGGCCCAGATCCTCCATCCCCAGAGCGGAGCCCTGACTTCAGAGGAGTCTGACTTCAGTTCAGAGACACTTGGACGTTCATTTTTGTTCCGGTGGATCCCGTCTAGCTCCTGGAGTAAGTATGCACTGTGGTCTCCTGATTAACTTGTGAGACAGAGAGCCCCAGTACCTGCATTTACCTGCAGTCCCAATAGTTAAACAGGTGTGGGAGGATTGGGGTCCCATGTAGGAATTGAAAAAGGAACATGGGGCCAAGAGGCAGTGCAGGGGTTAAGGCCCTAGCTCCTGATTCCTTGCTTGTGGTCCTTTGAGCCCCACCAGGAGGAAGCCCTAAGCATGGCCAAATGTGGTCCCCTAACCTCAGAATAAAATAAATTAAGTAAAATAAGACTAGACAGGCCACTCTGGTATCCAAGAGGAAGTTAACAGTGTTGCCTGTCACTGCCAATGTCCCCCTAGGCTCCCTTGCCATTATGCTGATGATTTGTCAGGGAGTCCCTGTAACACTGATTTGTTGGGGAGCTCCTGGGGCTGGCGCCCCCCAGGTGTCCTCTGGGGAGATTTTCAGGACTGCAATAGTGATGGAGGGGCAGCCCTGCGCCAGTCCTCTTTCTGCACCACTGCCCGGTCCTGGGGTCTACTTGGCCCCCTGTTCCTCCAGTGCTGTTTGGGGGGGCTCTCCCTTTGGGGTGGCTGGGACCGTCTCAGAGCTATAGCCAGGAGGTTGGCTCTCTTTTGTCCCCTTTTAGGACCCTCTGACCCTCCTCAAGCTCTCGATTGTAATAGAACAAGGAGGCCAGTGTAACCTGTGATGCCACGTCTGTTTTTCGAAGCTTGTTTCTGATATTTGGGGCTGCCTGCTGTGAGTTTATGAACACACAAACAGAAGAGGTGGTGAGCTGTCCCCCTCACCTGGGGAGGGACTCGGGGCTGCACCTGGAGATGCTCATAGCATACTCCAGGTACTGTTTTCAGGGGTCATGTCTGACAGGGACGCAGAGGACTCTATGGGGTGTCAGAGATCGAACTTGGATCAGCCGTGTGCAAGTACCTTACCCACTGTATTATTGCTCTGTCCCCTTTCTCTATTACCAAAACCCAAGGCCGTGACTCCCCGTGGGAGTCACCAATAGATGAAACATTCCTGTGCCCCCACAGGCCTTGGAGCCATTACCCAGCAGACGTAAAGCCATGGATGAAGTGCATAGAAGGGGCAGGGGCCCCATGAATAGAACTTCCCTGGCAGAGGCAGAGACCTGCCACCCAGTGGGTGAAGATCCAGGGGCATAGGGTGAAGTTGCTACTCCTGGGTGACAACCTAAGGACATAGCACTGCCTAAAGTGAAACCCTAGAGAGTGGCCTGGAGGACCAGACCAGAAACTGGGGTGTATGTTCCTTTACCCCTGGCTTACCTGGAGGAAGCTCTGAGTAGATTCAGAGATCCAGCGAGCCACCTGTGGCTGATGCAAACTCTCAGAGAAAGAGACGCCCAGGGATTGAGGTGCTGCCTGTTACCTGATGGGCGAGACGCCAATGACAAATGAGCTGTTCCTTCATCCCATGAGCTAGAATGCTGCCCCAGGGTACAGTGAAACACTGGAAACTGAGCTAATAATCCCAGTGGGTGATCACCCACGGCTATGGTGTAGAGTCTCTGCCCCTTGGATAAGAACCTTGGGGAAAGCTCAGAGCCTGTAGCCTCATGGCTGGACACTTAAAGGTGGAGCCAGGAGCTGCTTCCTTTTGATTGTGAACAAAGTTGAAAGTTTCTGCCTAGGAAGTAAACCCCAGGGACGGGGCACAGCATGCCCCTGGGTAGAAACCTCAGGGTAAGTCTGAGATCCGTGTCCTCGTGGATAGCCAGGTAGTGGTGTAGTCAGAAACCATTGCGTGCTGCCTGGATAAGAGTACAGGAATAGAGAGCAGAATCCTCATCCCATGGGTCAGTATTCGAGGATGGGACACAGACCATGTGGGCTAACAACTTTGAATCAGAATCAACAGAATAAGCAATGGCATAAACCATGTGCCTCTGCGGACCAGCTTGAGGAAGGGATAGAGTTTGCTTGTCCATAGCTTTGCGCTCATGAGGGCTCAAATAACAGGTTCACACGCTTGGGAAATATGATGAGGACTTAATCTGGGTGGTGTTGATGCGAGGAAGTGCTTGGAGCGGGGAGGTAGACAGATACAAAGGAAGTATAGGAAGCCAAGGAAGTTCTTGATCCTGTTGGATTATGCACTGGCCTTAGGAGGGACAATGCCAAGACATTGGGATGGAACTGATACGTGGACACTCGGGGGTCGCCACATTGAGTTAGATCCCACCGGCCCTTCAGAGCAGCCCCAGGAGAGGAGCCGACCTTCCACTCACCTCTAAGCTATTGTCCTGATATTTGTCACTATGCAAAATATTTCTCTGGATGACCATGGAGCTGCCAGAGACTCGTGTTGATCCCGCCCATTCCCAGGTTCTTTTGGATTGTGTGTAAGATGAGCACCGGCCACCCGGAGTCTTCAGTGTTACAGTTTGTTCAGTGAATGATCTTTACTTTACAGCTCAAATCGGAATAGCTCTAGGGGCTGCAGTAGCCACAGAAATAGGAACATCGAGTCTCTGGTGGCTTACGCAGCTCAGCCAGCTGGCCACTTGCCACTCTTGCCGCTGTCCACTCTTCTCCAGTCTGCACCTTCTGCCAGCCTCTGCTCTGTCACTCACGACCTGCCACACGTCGCTCTGCCTTCTGCATTGTCTGCAGATGAGCGGCGTCTTCTTGCTGTTGGTCCATGCTGTCCGCCTGCCTGTGTTGTCCGTCGCACTGTCTGCTGATCTGTCTTGCTGTCCATTTATACCACCTGCCTGACCTCCTATGCAGGGACCTGTGTTCACTGGTATATATTATTTATCCCCTCCTCTTCTGTTTCTGATCTCTTATTGGTTTACACCCTATGTAAGCAAGGTTGAAAGCAACCAATCAGGGCTGGAGTGATAGTAGAGCGGGTTGGGCAGTTGCCTTGCATGTAGTTGACCCAGGTTCAATCCGTGGCATCCCCAAGGTCTTCTAAGCCCTGCCAGGAATGATCCCTGAGTGCAAAGTCAGGGATAAGACCTGAACACCACTGAGCGTGGCCCAAAAAACCTAATAAATAAATTAAATGGCCAATCAGATCATCTTGATTATCTGCCCTCCCCACACCTCCTCTGTAACAATTTGTTGTTGTTGTTTGCTTTTGTCTTTTTGTGTTTTGTCTTGTTTTGGAGGGTCTCCTTGTCAGTGCTTGGGGCTTACTCGTAGCTCTGCACTCAGGAATCACTCCTGGCAGGGCTCAGGGGACCAGCTGAGGTGTCAGGAATTGAACCCAGGTAGGTAGCATGCAAGGTAAGGGCCCCACCAGCTGCGCTATCGCTCTGGTCCTTAAAACAACTTGTTCTTGCATCCTGACAAGATAGCAGATCCTGGAGAGAGCGTTGGCCAGCCAGGAGGCATGTGAAAATAGAAGGTGAAATCCGTCTTTCTGCTTCCCCTCTGCTGGAGGTCAGCCAAGCTGGCGTGTCTCCTCTTCACTCAGCCGAGGGGCCCTCCTGGAACAGTCTGGCAGAGGAGACAGGGCTGGATCCCAAGGCCAGGACGCCCCTGGAATCTGGTCCCTACGTAGGCACTTGTGTGCATGCATGCTGATTCTGAGTTGGTTTCCCCGTGTGTGTGTCTCGGTGTGTACACTGTGTGTGCTTGTGCTGTGTGGGAGGGAAAGCGTGGAAGACATTTCCATGTATGTCTCTGACATGAGCCTGCCTGCATGAGTATATACTTTGGGGATGTGTGTGTGTGTGTGTGTGTGTGTGTGTGATGCGTGCACGCACTCGAATACGCGCCTATCAGAAGGCCCGTGCCTAGACCAGACACTGGGTTGTTTATAAAAAACAGTCTGACACTCTGGCAGACAGTCTGACACCCCTCTGGAGCTTCCTAAATGAATCTTGTTCAGCTCGAAACATGCTTTTTCCCTTGGGCAGCTGAGGTGGCCGAGGTCTCGTCAAGGAGGGGAAGAAACTGAAAATTGCAGCACTGCCTCCTGGGACTGAGCTGGGGGGGAAAGGGCAGAGAAGGAGAATCAGACCCCCACCTGCTGGGGACACGCAGGGCCAGCTGGGGAGGGCACAGAGGGGCCGGGCAATCTCGGGGACCCAGAGATGAGAACAGTGCCCAAAGCCCATGTCTCCTGTCTGTGTCCATGTCTGTCTGTGTCTGTGTCTGTGTCTGTGTCTGTGTCTGTGTCTATGTCCATGTCTGACTCCATGTCCATGTCTGTGTCCGTGTCCATGTCTGTGTCTGTGTCTGTGTCCATGTCTGTGTCCATGTCCATGTCCATATCCATGTCTGTGCCTGTGTCTATGTCCGTGTGCATGTCCGTGTCAATATCTGTGTCCGGGTCTATGTTTATGTCCATATCCGTGTCCGGGTCTGTGTCCATGTCCATGTCTGTGTCTATGTCTGTGTCTGTGTCTGGGTCTGGGTCTAGGTCTGGGCCTGTGTCCATGCCCGTGTCTATGTCTGTATCTGTGTCTATGTCCATGTCTGTGTCCATGTCCGTGTCCGGGTCTGTGTCCGTGTCCATGTCTGTGTCTGTGTCCATGTTCATGTCTGTGTCTGTCTCTGTCTGTGACCCTGTCTGTGTCTGTGTCTGAATCCGCTTTTGTGCCTGTGTCCACGTCTGTGTCGGGGTGTGTGTGGGTGCATACAGGGAGACATGCTGGTGGCATGAATGAGTGCCCTGACCCAGGCACAGTGATTTTCGGAGCCTGGAGAGGCTGCAGACTGGCATGGAGCAGCCAACAGTGCTGTGTGGTCGGACAGTGGCACAGACCAGCACCCACAGCAGCACCCACGGGCACCATGCGGGGGCTGTTGGGGAGATAAGGAACCTGGGGGTGGACCAGAGTCACTTGAGCTGTCTCCTCCTCTCGCCTCAAGGAAACGCCTGGCACAGTGTTTGGGCAGAGTCCGTGGGGACCGCAGCCGGGGATCGGTGGGAGGAGACACAGCTTAACAGCTTGGCAAATAGCTGCGGCGGCCAGAGTGGGGTAACCCACCAGGCAGGGCTCTGAGGACCCCTCCACTGCCTCTCCCATGCATGCCCCTTTACCCAGGGTCAATTTGTGAAGCTTCTCCCATCAGCTGGAGAGGGGGTGCACCTGCCCATGGCTGCTCGGGGCTCCTGTGCTGAGTCACCTGAGCCAGCCCACATTGTCACCTCCTCCGTGAAACCCGTTCCTTTTTTCTTCTTTTTTGGATTGGGTATAGAATTTTATTTAGTTTTATTTTTCAACATGAACATTTGTTTATTTAGATATTCTTTAATTTCTTATGATAATGTTTAATAGATTTTAAAATCTTTTCCCCTTACACCTTATATAAACACTGCATTTTACAAAGTTCTTCGTGACGATTTGTTACAGACATTCAATATACCAACACCAATCCCACCAGCATTGCACCTTCCCACCACCATTATCTCCAATTTTCCCAACCACCCCTTAAGCCTGCCCCCATAGCAGGCCCTCAATGATTTCTTTTATATTGCGTGTTATAATTTGCTAAAAGAATGATCAAAAAATAAAGTTTCCTTGGAAGAGAGTTAGTGAAGATTATGTCTCTCACCATGGAGCTATTAAGCCTTGTGTATGAGATTGCTAAGATGTTGTTACGCATTAAGCCTTCTGTGTTGATCTTTTGTTAACCGAGATTGGTTGCCTTCTACATTACATCCCATTCAATCTGGTGCATGCAACCCTCCCTTCTGAGCCAGCCCACAGAGACACCGCCTCCAAGCAGTCCTCCTTCCTGCAAGACTGGAAAGGCTGATAAGTGCGTGGGGACCCAGAATGGCCCCTCTGAGCCTCGAGATGGGGCCATTCAGGCACAGACACTGACCCACTTCCCTGGGCCATGCACAGTACTGCCTTTCTTATAGCCTCAGCTCACAGGTCCCCTTGCGGTGTCTCCCTGGGGGTAACTGCACTTGGGGAATAAGCGCTGGTTTCCCACTTTAGGAGCTGGTGCCGCACAGGGGAGGCAGGCAGGGCTCTGGGGACTTGGCTCTGGGGACGCCACTGCAGAGACCTGGGAAGGGGTTGCTGACTCAGTCCCCAGGAGGAAACAGTCCCATTTAGTCAGGTTGCAAAGGGCATCAGACCAGATGGAAATTAGTCCTTCCAAGTCTCCGTCCTGTGTGTGTGTAGGTTATTCAGAAAACTACGAAAGGCCTTACTTGGTGGCATTGGTTCGTTCTAGGAAGCTATCACTTTAAGTGAAATGACAAGGAAAGCAGGTCCTTGAATAATGTCCTCATTGCTCTGGGATCTTCTTTCTCTCACCAGTATTGTGACAAAAGGACATTGAACAAAACAATGTTATTCAGGACCCGCTCTCACTCTCCCTCCCTCCCCCCTCACTCTCTAGCTATCTCTCCCTCCCTCCCTCCCTTCCTCTCCATCTCTCCCTCTCTCTCTTTCTCTCTCTCATTTATTATTTCCAGATGAGTTTATAGACAAGACCTGTTTTCATAGCACAGTCCTAAATCATTCAAAGGGTTTTTGTTTTGTTTCCCTTACAAAGTGGCATGCTAATTTTCCCCGTGTTCTTTAGTGAATGCATGAATTTGGGGCCTGCTGCTCCCCACCCAACCCCGGCCCTTGAGAGGGGGGAGACTTGTTGCGTGTCTCCTGTAAATACTGACTGTGAGCTCCCCGCCACGCAGGCCGTTACCCAGGACGCCTGTTGTAGCAGGAATGAGAGTGACACTTTCACAACAGTAAATAGGGCCTGAGCATCACTTATTGATCTCCTCTGTGGGCCAGGCCCTGTTCTAAGGGCTTTGCAAATATTGATCGCTTAATTAATTCAGCCTTAGAAACCGAGGCAGATGCTGTTACTTGCCCTGTGTCCAAACGGAAGCCGGGCTTTCTTTATCTCTGAATTTCCCAGACACCTGACACCAGGAGCAGTGTTGATCCAGGGCGAGGCTGGAGCTGGGCTCTGTCCCTCGTCCACCCTCCCAGTAGGAGGGGCCTCCTTTCTCACACAATGGCATGGTTTCTAGGCCCCCCACGGGGCAGCAGAAGTCTGCCAGGGAGAGGGAAGCTCCAGGAAGAAGGGGTACTGGAGCGGAAACCACATTGTGCTCACAGCAAGGAAGGCCAAGCAAGCCAAAAACTCACCCCCGGTGGGAAATAGTCTCTCCAGGACACAGACATCAATTTCCCTTTTTTTTCCTGGAATGCACATAGTCACTCTGAAAGACCAAGCAACGAAGAGAGGATGACAACAAGCTGCAGTCAAGGCGGGGATGGGGGTTGGTGGACACAAGTGGCACCCTTGACTTCTGCCCTGGGAGAAGTCAGAGGGGCCCCAGAGACCAGGGTCAGAGGCAGGAGGGGTGTCTGAGAGGCTCCAAGTCAGAACTCAGTGGAATCAGACAAGAAAAGTGAGAAGGAACGAGAGCAGGGCCAGCGTCTTTGAAGACCAGGTATCCTCTAAGAAGTGACCATGAAATTGGTTGCCTTCTGACTCTGCACTCAGGAGAACAGAGCCAGAAGGAAAGAAATAAACCTCCCAGAATAAATAAAGGAGAACTGACTGAAGTGGGACAGGTCTGAATCTGAGGGCTGAAAGTTTGTAGCATGGAGTCAGTCTAGAGAGCTAAAACAGCAGGTAAGGCACTTGTCCTGCACACAGCTGACCTGGGACTAATATCCCAACTGGTCTCCAGGCACTGTCCAGGAGTAAGCCTCAAGCACTTCTAGATACAGTCCAAAAATTTAAAAAGAAAGACTGGATCATGTACCAGGGAAACTGAGACAAAGTCCCAGGTGGCTTTGCCCTGGTCCTGCACCCCTCCTGCCCCCCTCCTAGGACTTGAGGTCCCCTCCAGCTAGTCCAGCTGTTTCACACTCTGCTTCTAGAGTCACCTACTCCTGGGATCATGCTGGCTCGGCTTCGGCCTAGGCTGCTCTGTGGCTTCAGGAAGTAAAATGGCCCTTGGGGACCAGAGAGGCAGACAGTGGGCACAGGCTAAGCCTCACCCTTCAGCTCTCCAGAGGAGATCCCTGTTGCAGGTGGGAGAAGGCGAGGCAGAAGGAAGAGCCCAGTGGACTTGCTGAACCCTTCATGGGAGAAGCCAGGGGACCACTGAGTCGAAGAGCTGATGGACCCAGCGGGAGCATGGCCCACTGTGCCTAGCAGGGCGGCTAAGCCCTGACCGTGCCTCCGTCCTCCCAACACCCACCCTAGCCCCTGATTGGCAGACTGAGTTCCACAGGCCACTCTCCGGTTCTGTTGCTGTGGTCATCAGTCATCTGCTGACTGATGGCATGAAATCACGAAATCATGGCATGAATTGTTCAGATTTTGTCTTTTCTTATAGCCAAGTATATTCCATTGTGTTTATGTATCATAGTTTCTTTATCCAGTCATCTGTTCTTGGGCACTTGGGTTGTTTCCAGATCTTGGCTATTGGGAATAGTACTGCACTGTACCTAGCACTACAAACGACTTTTCAAAATAGTGAGAGTTTTCGGCCCTTGGGGTAGATGACAAGAAGTGAAATTGCTGACCATCCCTCCGCTCTCTGGCCCCTGTCCCACTGTAGCATCTCTCATCCTCAAGTAGAGGAACATAACTTAAGTTGTAGGTGCCTTTGTCCTGGTCATTCCTGATGAGCGTCCAACTCTCAGACACCATTTGTCTGTGCTACATTTATTGTCTCACCCTGGAGAAGTCCAAGAAAATGAACCTTTCTGAGTTTCAATAAAAATGGGGTTTCCTAAAAAAAAACATGGGGTTTCCTGTGTGTCCTTTGAAAGCAACTATGATCACAAGTTTGGGAAGATTCATTTTAAATAAACAAGTAAATAAATGTTTGGGGGCCACAACTGGTGGTACTTAGGGCTTATTTTAGAGTTCTCAGAGATCACTCTAGTGGTGCTTAGTGGACCATATGGGATACCAGGGATCAAATCCCAGGTCAGCTATGTGCAAGGCAAACATTCTACCTGGTGAACTATCACTTCAGTCCTGCGTTTTTAGTTTTTTTTTTTTTTTAGAAATTATCAAACTGTTTTCCATAGATTAAAGCCTTTTTTTCCTTTTATTCCTTTTTTTTGGGGGGGGGTGTTACTCCTTTTGAGATATTCACACCCAGAAAAGCTCAGGGGTTACTCCTGGCTCTGCACTCAGAAATTACTCCTGTTGGTGTTTAGGAGAGACAAGGAATGTAGCTCATTAATTTACTTATGAGATGTGTTGGGTTTGATTTCCAATATTCAAATACATAAAAGAAGAAAATCAAATTGGGACTTTCCTCAAAACACTCAAATACAAGAGTGGCAATATAGTTATAATATGCTTAATGATGAAATATATTGGAGAAGACATTGTGTAAACCTCATAAATACAAACCTAGAAGGGATCATCTATTACACACACAGGCAATGTGATATAGTTTTTTTAGGGTCATTGTGTTATATATGGTCTATTATTGATGTAAGTGATGCTTGTTTAATGGGGTAATAGAACAAAAATTATATGGCATACAGAACAATAGAAAATATACTTGTTTCTCTTTATAGAAATTGAATTAATGTCGGAAACGGTCATTTAACTGGGTAGAGTGTTCTAGGAGAGGTGGTAATTTTGTTGAGTTTTTTTAATACATTTTATACTATTCTCTTTTGGTTCATAGACTTTCATGTGATAGGTCTGCTACAGATCATACAGACTTTCCTTTGTATGTAAGTTCCTTTTATGATCTCGCTGCTTTTAATATTCTATCCCTGACTTTGATTTTTGTCACTCAGAGCACAATGTGTCTTGGAGTTGTCTTAGCTGAGTCTATTTTCATTGGAACTCTTTGGGTCTCTTGTGTTTGGTTGTTTGCTTTTCTGAACTCTGGGAAATTCTGAACTATAATTTAACTATGGTTTCTTTATGATATTAGTCTTCCTGGTCTTTAGGGACCTCAATAATTCTAAAAAAACCCTCACTATTGTTCCTCTTAAGTTCCTCATCTCATAGTTCTCTGGTGTGCTGTTCATTTGCTTTTTCTTTTCAGAATTTTATTACACTTCTGTAGTTTTCTAGAGGATTCCTCCATCTCATCTTGGCGTTTCTTCATCTTTTCTTCAGCTTCTGTTATTCTGCTACTCAGAGCTTCTGATGAGTTTTTTTAATCACCTGCCATACTCTTCATTTCTGCCATTTCTGCTTATAGTTTTTCTCATTTCAGCTCTTGTAGTTTCTTGAGCTTTGCTGACTAGTTGTGCCATAGTTTCTTTGTGCTTATTAAACATCCTCATCACAGTGTCACTGAAGTCATTTTCTGAAGATTTACAGAGCTAGTTGGCATTGTTTGTTCCTTACATATTATTGTTTTAGCTCTTTGAACGTCTACAAGTTTTCACTCATTGGTTTTCCAGTATCCCTACTATATTGAGGATGAATCTTTGTAGTTAAACCTCTGAAAGACTCTGAAAGATTAGACAGAGGGTTGCTCTTTTCTTTCTCTGACTGCCTTTACTAAATAACAGTAAGTATATCTGTGAGAAGTGTGAAATTTGCTAAGTAGATGTGTCGCATGGCCATATATGTGACCACAAACTTCAGGAGTTTTAGCATGGGCCTATTAATATGGTGTAGGTCGAATGTGGAGTCTACCAGGACCTAGCCATAAAAGAAGGGCTCTGCCTTTCATTAAAAATAGGACCAGGATTGTGAGCCAGAGATTGGTCTTATCTGAAAGGGTGGAGCAGCAAACAGAGATTCAGAAGCTGTGGCATGGGCCTTTACAAAATAGATACTTATATATAAAACAAATAGACAAAGAAATACTAAACAAAATATTGACAGTTAAATAAAAATTCCATATAGTTAGGAGTTACAACAATTATAAATTTACACACACCTAACAACAGAGCCCCCAAATATATGAAGCAGAAATCCACAGAATTAAAAGGAGAGATAATTCTACAGTAGTGGTTGGAGATTTTGATATTCCACTTTCTCTAATGGAAAAAGCGATATGGAAAAAGTGCCAATAAGGAAAAAAAAGAACTTGAATGATAGTAAAGCGATTAGTCTTAACAGTAATACATGGAACCCTCCACCCAAGATGGCAGAAAATGCATTCTTCTCAAATGCATGTGGGATGTTTCCCTAGATGTTATAGAACAAAACACACCTTGATGAATTTGTAAAAGCTGAATATCTTTTCTGATTACAGAAAAATAAAAATTAGAAATAGATAACAGAATGAAGTGAGAACTCTGTGACAGAAGGAAAGCTGGGAAGTCCACAGATATGTGAAAATTGAGCATTACACACACTACCAGTGGATTATAGAAACCATCAGGGGTTAGAAAGTATAAAAACTTGTGGGATGCAATAAAAAGCAGTATGGAAAAGTGAAATAAATAGAGGTAAAAACCTACAATACAAAATAAGAACGATCTCAAGTCAGTAACTTAATTATGCAGTATAAAGAACTTAAAAGAAAAGCAAATTAAAATTAAAGCATGTGGGTGAATGATACAGTAAAGGTTAGCGAAAAAATAAAGCAGGGAATAGGAAATACGAATAATGAAGTCAGAAGTGGATCAAGCCTTTATCTAAACTAAATAAAAATTTGGGAAGTCTGAAGTTACTTAAATCAGAACTTAAAGTGAGCATATGATTACAATGATAAGAAAACACTATGAATAGTTGTATGTCAAAAAATGGGAACTGAAATGAAATAGTCAAATTCTTAGAAGCATGCGATGTACCAAGGCATACTCAAAGTGAAAGAAAAAAATCTCAATAAACCATAACTGTTGCACTGTCGCACTGTTGTCCCGTTGTTCATCGATTTGCTCAAGCAGGCACCAGTAACGTCTCCATTGTAAGACTTGTTGTTAGTGTTTTTGGCATATCGTGCAGGCGGGATACTCTCAGTAGTTTGCCGGGCTCATGGAGAGGGACAGAGGAATCAAACCCGGGTCAGCCACGTGCAAGGCAAATGTCCTACCTGCTGTGCTATTGCTCCAATTGAAGCCATAACTAATAAGGAGAACGGATCTGAGTTTAAAAAAAAACAACTAGGGGCTGGACTGATAGCACATGGCGTAGGGCATTTGCCTTGCATGCGGGAGACCCGGGTTTGATTCCCAGCATCCCATATGGTCCTCTGAGCACTGCCAGGAGTAATTCCTGAGTGCAAAGCCAGGAGTAACCCCTGTACATCGCCGGGTGTGACCCAAAAAGCAAAATAAATAAATAAATAAACTAACCAGGAAAAGTCCTATACCAGATGTCTTCCTTTGTGAATTCTGTTAAACATTTAAAGAATACCTTTATTTCCTAAATGATTACAAAAATTATAAAGGAGGGAACACTATAATTCAACATATGAGGCCATCATTGTGCTCACAGCAAATCCCAGAAAAGACATTATGAGAGAAGAAAACTATATATACTAATATTTCACATGAATATTGATGAAAATACTAGCAATCTAAATCCAGCAGCATATTAAAAGGATTAAGCATGTCAGAATGGCTCAACATACAAAATTAATCCATTGATATGATACCTACATTAATAAATGAGGGACAAAGCACACGATCATCTCAGTAGATGCAGAAAGAGAAATTGACAAAAGAATCAGTACCCTTTCATGATGAAAGCGTTGAATAAAACAGGAATAGGAAACTTTATCTTCTACATAAGAAAAACCATAAGGAATCCCCCACAGCTAACATCACAGTTAATGGTGAATGACCAAATGCCTCCCCTAAGGTCAGGGTTAGAAGGACACTTGCTTTCACCACTTTACTGAATTTCCATTTACACCTTCTACTCAGTAGTATAGAAAGTTGGACTCAATTAATTGTGAAAATAAATAAAGGGCACCCAAATTGGGAAGAAAGAAGATAATCTCTGATACAGATGATGTGAATTTTATATGTAGAAACTCTAAAGAATCCACAAAATATTAAAACTAATAAATGAATTTAGTAAAAATTGCAAGATAAAAACCAGCATATGAAAATCAGCTGTATTTCTATTGTCCTACAAAGGACAATTTTAAAAAGAAATAAAGAGTCCATAGTGAATTCAAATCGGAAGAGACAAGTTTAGTCTCGGAATGGAGGCCCACAATCAAAACCTATCAGAGCAGTTACAAGAACTTTACCAGAGGTTTGAGTTTTGAAACTAAAAACTTTGAGTTTTTGATCCTTTGAAAGAACATTTTGAGAAACAATCTTGAAAAACAAAGCAGCATTGAAAGATTTATTGTTTCTACTTTTAAACCTTCCTTTAAAGCTACAAAAATCAAAACAACATGATAAGATACCAAAATCAAAACAGCATATGAAGACAGGTAGGTAATAGAATAGAGAACTCAGAAATGAACTCTTGCATATGTGGTCAACTGACTTTCAACAAGGACACCAAAAAGAATCAGTGAGGGAAAAGATATAGTTTTCATAATAGTCATCTTCAGATATAATACAAAGAACTGGGGATTCAATTGGTATAGGAGTTTGCAAAAATAATTGTAAAATTTGAACACAATGTATCTATGTGTTTAAATTTTTGAAGAAAAATTATTTTCAATCTAAAATGTATACCACTCAAGGATGAGAGAAGAACCACGGCTTGGAAAAGGCAGCTGGGATAGAGAAGGGACCACTAAGTAAATGATGGTTAGAGGAATCGCTCAGGATGGGAGGTGTGTGCTGAAAGTAGCCTATGGACCAAATATGATGGTTTCTTAGTACCATATTGCAAACCATAGCACCAAAAAGGAGAGAGAGAGAGAGAGAGAGAGAGAGAGAGAGAGAGAGAGAGAAAGGGAATGTGCCTGCCACAGAGGCAGGGGTGGGAAGGAGTGGGGAAGGCGGGAGGGATACTGGGAACATCGGTGGTGAAGATTGAGCACTGGTGGAGGGATGGGTGCTCAATCATTGCATGACTGAAGCATAATCATGAGAGTTTGTAAGTCTGTAATGATATCTCATGGTGATTCAACAAAAAAAGGAAAAGAATGAGAGCAGAACAAAAACTTTGGTCTTCAAGTATAAATATTTATTTGCCAGGGCTGGAAAGCTTGTACAAGGTTAAGGCCTTGCACATGACTGACCTGGATTCAATCCCCAGCACCACATATGGTACCTGAGCCCTGCCCAGAAGTGATCCCCGGGAAGAGTCAGCACTGCTGGGTGTGGCCCCAAAACCAAACAAAAATTCTTATTTTCCATTTTCGATACTTATTCTTATACCCTTCCTTAAGAGAGTGACACAGAGAGTCTCTTGCCCGGGCGTCTGGCTGTCTTCCCTGGGGCCCCTTGGAGGGGGTGGGCTCCAGCTTCCCTCCCCACCCTGAGCAGCGCTCCAGCGGCTGAAGACCTCCGGAGCCTAGCCACAGCCATACTCAATCAAGGCCCCTTTTCACACCTTCGGACGAGCCTCACACATAAAGGTACCGGCAGAGGAACCCAGGTGTGTGGGACCCGGGGCTGAGAACTCCAAGACTGCTCGGATCAGGACTGGGCCTCTTCCATCCAGATTCCCCATTTTCCAGTAGCTAGGCGCTCACACCCAGGGACTGCCCCAGGCACTGTGTAATTCCACCAATGGCCAACATCCAGAGACTTAAAACCAAGCTCCCAGAAGATATCTTATAGCCTACTTCTCCCTCTGGGAGTACCAGGCAAGCTACCGAGTTTCCTGCCCACGTGGGAGAGCCTCACAAACTCCCCATGGTGCATTCATATGCCAAAACCAGTAACAATGCTGGGTCTTATTCCCCTGACCCTGAAAGAGCCTCCAATGCGGCACCATTGGGAAGGACAAGTAAAGAGAGGCTTCTAAAATCTCAGGGCTAGGATGAATGGAGACGTTACTGAGACCACTCGAGAAATTTGACAATCAACGGGATGATGATGATGATGATGATGATGATGATGATGATGATGATGATGATGATGATGATGAAGAAGAAGTAGCAGGAGAACACGCTCCAGCAAAATGAGATGCTTAAGATACAGGAACAGAGAACCCAATCAGGAAGAATGAGGACCTCTCTGCAGGGGGAAGCATCACAGCAGATGCCACATGTGGAGAAAGTTCCAGAGGAAAGCCCTCTGGAATGAAGCAGAACAAATGTATTAAGGCACAGGGTCAAGAAATTTCCAAATTTTGGGTTTAAATTGTGTGTGTGTGTATGGGTACATATATACACATATCCTAGGTTAAAAGAATTACTTGGTTCTATTTGTTAAATAATTAGATACAAGCAACTTAATCAACGCTTAGTGCTTAGGCCCTTAAAACCTAGTTATTTGTAGCTCTAATACACCTAGCGTAGGAGAGAATATTGAAAAAGTCATCCATTAATAATTGCAATCACTCCCTAATGAGTGCCTAAATGCATGTCTCGTAGGCACTACATGATTCCTTAAATACCTGAGTTAGAACATACATCTCATGTTCTATCTTACTCAACATTTGCCAAGTACTTGCTTTTTATCATAGTAAGTGCAGAAACTTCAACATTTCAAAAATACATTATGGTGAGGGAAGTAGGTTGATGCAGATGTTCTGACAGTGCTAGGAGCTTCTGATAGCTAACGAACACAGACTAGGGCTCTGGGTCTCTCATAAACATAAAATGCCCCATCATGAGTTTATGTGTCAGTGTCTTGGGGGACCTAAGACAGGGAATTATGATATTAGTATCAAATTGGTCATTAACATATCAAAAATATTGTTAATGAGAGGGCTGGAGCGATAGCACAATGGCAGGGTGTTTGCCTTGCATGAGGCCGACCCAGGTTCGATTCCTCCACCCCTCTTGGAGAGCCCAGCAAGCTACTAAGAGTATCTCACCCACACGGCAGAGCCTGGCAAGCTACCCGTGGCGTATTAGATATGCCATAAACTGTAACACCAAGTCTCACAATGGAGACATTACTGGTGCCCGCTCGAGCAAATCGATGAGCAACGGGATGACACAGTGACTGGGATTGTTAATGGGTTTATGAGAGAGATTTCAAATAGCTGGCTGAAGGCTGAGGTGAGTGTTGGAGGTGCTGAGTCCTGGACATGAGTATAGATGTCCGGAGGCCCTGCTCAGGCCCAGCAGGAACCTGAAAAAAATGAATGGAAAAATTAATGACAAGTACATTGAAAATCTGGAAAACCAAAAAGTGAAGCAATGACTAGCCCTGAGGAAGAAGAAAAACCCTATTGGCTAAGAAAGGAGATGAGACCATATTGCATTTCTGGACTCAACAATAAACAACAGGCAAATTGTCAGGACATAAACTCTGGCCACAGTCTTAACTAGAAGTGTGATGGGGGTAGCAGAGGAAAAAGCAGGGAAGGGGCCCAGAGCGAACTGAGAAACTCACCCACTTGGTGGGAGATCGAAGAATGACAGATTGACAAATGGAGACAGGGCCGTGGCTCTGAATGTGACTGAAAACATGGCAGAACTCCTAAGGAATGGCGTCAGAGCTGAGAGCGTTGCCTCTGGGAGCAAGACGGGGCTATGGAGAGGGAGGATGACTGTTTCTTATTGCAAATCCTTTGATAATAGTTGACTGTAGGATAACATTTGTTTGTCCTTTCTGCCTTGCCGCAGGCAGCTTAGGTTTATTGGGTTACTCCTATCACAGTGCTCCCATTCCTCTGTGTTTATTTGTAACTTCTTTCTTTGTGCTCTGTTAATTTGTAAATATTGTTCATCTCTTCTCCTTAAGTCCTTTGTATAGTTAATTAAGAGCAATGTCCTTTTATTGGGGGGGGGTCACACCTGGCATTACACAGGGGTTACTCCTGGCTCTGCACTCAGGAATCATTTTGACGGTGCTCAGGGGACCATATGGGATGCTGGGAATCGAACCCGGGTCGGCTGCGTGCAAGGCAAACGCCCTACCCACTAAGCTATCACTCCAGCCCCAGCAATGTCCTTTTTGTATGGACACAAGAAGACAGTTAATGCTATGCTTTTGTAACATGAGAGCTAATTGACTCCAAATGATATTTTCCTCCTGGGCATCTGTTCTCTTTAAGCCTCAGTTGCCCTTACTTTCTAGCACCCCCAAAATCAGGGTCCCAATGAGGGACTGGATGGACCTAGGGCAAGCGATGAGCTATGTGCTACCCTGGCATCAAGATGGGCCTGGCCAAAGTGCCATAATGCTTAACTATAAGTTAAGAGCAAGATCATGGACAAATGCTGTCATGATTCAAACAGCAATAACTAGATTGGGACCCTGCTAGGGTCTTGAGCCTGAGCACTGTAGTCTGAGTCTATGGCAAGATGTTCCCAGGAGAGCTGCCCTACAAGCCTCAATGTATCTCTTACTATGTCAATACAAAAATAACTAATATTAAGATGTTAATTAAGATGTTAAGAGAAGAGGAATACCCCTAGGTGGTGTTTTCCGCCCTTGAGCCTGATGGGCAGTCAGGAAGGGCTCTCTTATGTGGATTTTGCTACCAGATTGAGTGTGGCATAGGGCTAGGGGTGAGGGGTGGAGAGATGAGTGGGGGAGAGGCAGAATCCGGAGAGCTGGGATCGAGGAATAAGGGGCTAGGAAGGAAGAGTGTGTGAGATGGGAGAGATGGGAGATTGAATAAATAGCAACTTATCAGCAACCAGCTTGGTCCTTGTTCTTCCTTCGCCTGTCTATCGCCAACAGCCGTCCAGATCCAGTCCACACACAGCAGCTTGAGAGCACCAAAGGCTGGCGGTGAGAGAGAGTCGCCTGGAGAGACCTCGAATACACCTCCTTCCACGTGCGTATTTTTTGCAGTACACTCTTTGAACCACATGCATGTGTTGCTTTGATGATGTTTGAAATTTATTTATTTATTTATTTAGACTTTTTAGATCATACCCGGTGATGCTCAGGGGGTTACTCCTGGCTCATGCACTCAGGAATCACTCCTGGCAGTGCTCAGGGGACCATATGGGATGCTGGGAATTGAACCTGGGTCGGCCGCGTGCAAGGCAAACGCCCTACCCGCTGTGCTATCGCTCCAGCCCCATGTATGAAATTTAAGCAAGACACAAACTACCAAACACACTCAGCCGTCCTTTACTGTATAGACATGATTTGGCAAGCAAGTGGATGTCCTATCACACTCCTGAGAGGTCTGCAAGTCTGAGCCTGACACTTGGGGGTCGGGTGAGGTGAATGACATTGGTAGTGCTTCCGGCTCTGGTATGCTTGCTCTCCCTCACGCCTCTGTGACTTCCTGATTCAGTCCACCTGCCCCAGAAAACAGGGCTGGGGTCAGAGATTTATTACTGGTTGCCAACGAGGGCTGCTTTGTAATTATTTTTATTGCATTTTTTGTTTTGTTTGGGGGCCACAACTGTCGATACTCAGGGGTTACTCCAGGCTCTGCACTCAGGGATCACGCCTGGTCGGGCTCAGGACACCATATGGGATGCTGGGGATCAAACCCGGGTCAACCACGTGCAAGGCAAGCGACCTACCCACTGGACTATCCTACTGGACCCAGAGGAACGGTTTTGAGATTTCCCTTTTGTCTATGTCAACCCTGGTTTCCCTCTTCTTCCAGTATCCTCAGATGTGGGGCTCGATGTCCCCAGAAGGCCCTGCACTTTCTTTCATGGCTTCTTTAGGCCCATTGTAATTGTATACACACACACGCATACACACACACACACACACGGCTCAGCTGGCAGAGCAGACCCACTGAGCAGAGCACAGTTTAGAAGGATCCATCCAAGCTCCCTCCTCCTGAGAACAGAGACGGACATTGTTTTCCCTCCATCCCACACCAGCCCCTGGACGTTGACAGCAGAGGTGAGCGGTGACTGACTCACGGAGACCGGAGAATCACAACACTGTGCTTCCCTGACAGCTGACCATGCCCGCTCCGACTATGCCTGGCCGCCAGCCTCACTGGCTGAAGGCTGAGCTGAATGTCGGAGGTGCTGAGGCCTGGGCAAGAGTCCACTTGTCCGGAGGCCTCACTCCAGCCCAGCAGGAACCTGTGTGGACGGTTTTCAGGGGGAGGTGGGTGGACCGCAGTTGCAGAACCACTGAGGAGGCACTTGGGACCCTTTGCCATCCTGAAGGGCGTCTCCTTCCAGTGAGGGTCAGGGCCCAGACCTGAATCTGCGGCACCATCATCCCGGGCCCCACCCCCATCCCCATTTACCTTAGTCCCTAAGGAGTATCTTCCCTGATGACACACCTGTATGTATGTTCCAGAGCGGACTTGCAGGTTCTTGAGTCCGCCCTCCGGAGCCTCATTCCTCCATGAGCTGGTTCTCCCCGGCCCGCTCCTGCCCTCTCCCATGCTCCTCTGTCCTCCCAGCCCTGTCCTGTCCTCCCTGGCCCTCTCCGGGGGGCTTCTCTGGCTTCTCTGGCCCTCTTCAGCCCTCTTTGGCCCTTTCTGCCCCCAGTGGTCCCAGTGGCCCTCTGGGTCCCAGGGCTGGGACCTAGCCCAGGGGAACAAAGCCCCGTCCTGGGCCTCTCGCTGTCCTTTCCAGTTCGGGGCGTAGTTCCTAGTGCTTGGCTCTCGTAGGGCAGCCTGAGGCTCAGACTGCGGAGCGTGTCGGTGGGAGGGCTCTGGGCCTGAGCCCACGTCGGTCCCCGTCAGCTCTGCTCTGAGCCCCTCTCTGTGCACAAGAGGCCCGTCGCTCCCCACCATCCACCCGATCCCGGCTGCCCTGCTTGAAGCTTGGCAAGGACAATTTGTTCAGAATTGCCTGCTCTGCTGATAATGAGGCCGGAGCCCCGGGCTCCGCGCTGGCCGGGGTGTTTCTGGGAGATCCGCTTTCCAGGGGTACTTAGGCAGGCCGTGCTGTCTCCTGGCAACCAGACACCCGAAAGCCAAAGCCGAGAGAGGCGTCCCGACACCCGGGCTCCAGCCCCGTGCTGCCCCGCCCCCTCCCACCGCCCCCGCTGGACCTCAGCTGTGCATGAGCCCACGCCCCACCTCTGTGGGGTCTCCAGCCTGAGCCGCCCGCTTTTGCCACCTGCGCCCTGAGGACACGCAGAGCTGCTTTCTGCTGCAAAAGGACGTGGGGTAGTCCCACTGTCCCCAGGGTGGCCTCCCCCTGCCCCCCCCCCACACACACCTGCTTCTCCAAACTACTTGTTTCCAAGCAACAACATCGAGGTGACAGTCAGGGTTGGGGTGGCGGTGGGGGCACAGCAGCCCTCCAGACACGAGCTCTGGAGCCAGCCCCGGGGCTCAAGGCATCAGGAAGCCTCTGCCCTTCCCGGCCTTTGGGGAAGCGGAAGCCAAAGCCACACTGTCCAGGCCATGCTCTGTGGATCCCTCGCAGAGGGCAAAGTGGTCCAGCCTGCGGAGGCAGAGCAAGTTGTTGGAGAAGCCCCGCCCCCCATACTCAGGCTTGCAGAGCCCTCCATGGAGCGTCTCCCACCCCCAGCCTCGCTGTGGGCACCCAGTGTGCGACTCTTCTCACTCTGACCTTCAGTGTCCCCATACCCCAGGTTCTGAAACCATCTTTCCTTTTCTAGGAGACATCGGCACCCCCCGCCAGCCCATGCATGGGGACCACCCCAGGATACAGAGAGGGGAGATCTCGGGGGTCCGTCCCAATGGCCTGGCTCTGCTGCTTCTTGGGTTCCCCTCAGTCCCTCCCGTGGGTGAGAACACTCGGGTCCCTGTGTGGGGTGCACAGAGCTCACGCAGACTCCTGGGAATGTCCCTCTCAACACAGTGCCCCGGGAAGCACCTCCACGCCTCCACCCACAGAGCCCTTCATGGAAAAGCCTCGCACTCTCTCCTGAATTCCTCATTTCCCTGCTGGGCTTTCTCCCCTGGAGCCCGTCCATCCGTGACCTGGCTCCAGATTCAATCTGCATCCGGGACTGCGCCTCTCTGCTGTCTGTGAGGCGGCTGGCTGCAGCTGGCGAGGAAGGGCTTGGGCGGCTTTCTGGGGAATTACCGCTGCAAACTCAGTGCTTCACTTCTAATCTCAACATCTCAGAGAGCGGCACGGCCCTCGCCTCGCCCCTCCCCCAGCCACCCCGCAGCCCCCCTCACTCACTACCTCCCTCTGCTAGACACTAGCCATGCCCCACCCAGCCCTCTCGAATCTCCTGCCCCCACGCTGTGAGCTGCATCTGGTAAGGTCAGTCTCCTAGGCCCTGACCACCCCGGGCCACCCACAGGAACGAGGAGACAGAGCCCAGACACTGCAGGATGGAGGGGTCAGCAGGGACTTGGTCGGAGGCTGCTGAGTGGCCCACGCCTTTCTTCCACTGTGGTGTTTCTTCAGGGTCAGCTTCTAAAGGGACCCCCTTAAGATACTCTCCTCTGACAGGAGAGTCCAACAAGACCACACACTCACATAGTCTCTCTATCACACACTCACACACACACAAACACTCATGGTCTCACAACACATTCAGGCAGGTCTCACACACTCACACAATCTCTCACAGGCTGACACACTTAAGCACCTCAGTCTCACAACATATTCACACGAAGTCTTTTACATACATATATACTCTCTCTCCCTCTCTCTCTCTCACACACACACACACTCACTCGTATAGTTTCTCATACAGTCTCTCACATACATACACACATACTCAAACTCAAAGTCTCACACAGTCTCTCGCAGACAATCGCGTACTCTCAAACACTCCCATGCTCTCTCTCTCACACAATCTCACACATTCTCACACACGTTCTTACACACACTCACTCACCTCAAGCCTGTGGGCCCTGGGTTTTTCCATTTTTGTTTTCTGTGAGACCTGAAAGGACTTCCTTCCACTCTGGGATCCACCACATGGAAATCACACACCCACGTTTTCTTTATTTTTGAGAGCTATTATTTTTGAGAGCTTCACTTGTTATAAATAAATCTTTAATCCACTACTTAGAATTTTATTTTGGTGCATGGTGTGGGGAGGGAAACCAATTTAATATGTTTCCTAAACAGTTAACTAATTATCCCAGCACCACTTATTTATTTATGTGGATTTTAAATTAAAAATGAATTAGTACATGAAATCATCTCTGAGATTGTATTCAGGTTTTTTAAAAGTGCAGAGCAGTGTACATAATGAGCCCTTGTCTATTTAAAAACTTACATGCACGCGCTTCGGTCTGCACCAACCGCTCCTGAAAGGGTTTTCTAGGATCTGCTCATGCTAAGTGGCGCCTCAGAGAGAGAAACCAGGGTCTGAAGTGGAAGGGAGACCTACTTTTTCATTCAATGAAATGTATCCATTAAGTTAAATTAATCAGAACTATTAAATGTAATGATTGAATTAAATTTTCATTGATGTATTTAAATAGGTACCGTGTTCAGTTATAAATTTTTTTTAAATCTTTTTTTCAAAAATAGGGGTCACTCTTGGTAGTCCTGGGGGATGGGACATGGGGAACTGGGACACCCACATCAGGGCCTCATCCATTTAAGGCATGAACTTATTTTTCAATAGTTATTTTTAAAATTGAGGGGCCAGAGTGATAGTCCAGCAGGAAGGGCGTTTGCCTTGCATGCAGCCGGCCCGGGTTCGATCCCCGGCATCCCATATGGTCCCCCAGCACCGCCAGGAATAATTCCTGAGTGTAGCACCAGGAGTAAACCCCGAGCATCACTGGGTATGACCCAAAAAGCAAAAATAAATAAATAAATAAAATTGAGTCACCATGAAATGACAAAGTTGCTGGTGATTGGTTTTGAGGCATACTGTGTCTCAACAGCAATCCCTTGACCATTGCCCACTTCCCTCTACCAATACCCCCCACATGACGTCCCCCGTTTTCCTCCAGCTCACCGGTGTGCTCTATGAGAAGCGCTTATTTTAGAAACTTTGCGCTGTGATTTACAGGATGTTGCTGATAGGGTTTCATTTTGCCATCTCAGCACCCGTTCCTCCTGCAGGTTGAACAATTTCCTCCACCACAGCTGCCCTCTCCCTGTCCTAACACCTAAGCGGCATGTTTTCTCCTGAAGATCCTGGTCTCATGTTCTTTGTTTCCAGTGTCTTTGGACATGCATTATTCCACTCTTATGTTTCTTCACCTCCCTCAAAGAAGAGGATAATTCCATGTTGATCTCTCTCTTTTTCTGATTAACTTCACTCAGCAGGATACTCTCAGATACTTGCATGGAGCAACAAATTGCATGACTTTTCTCCATTTTGTTTTTGAGACCTTGGGGTATGTTCCAAAAAGTGGAGTTGCTGGGTCAAATGAAAGCTCAATCCTAGTTTGTTTGCTTTTTGGGTCACACCCAGCATTGCACAGGGGTTACTCCTGGCTCTTCACTCAGAAATTACCCCTGGCAGTGCTCAGGGGACCATATGGGATGCTGGGAATTGAACCCAGGTCAGCCTCGTGCAAGGCAAATGCCCTACCCACTGTGCTATTGCTCCAGCCCCCTGTTTCCTTTTTAAAGGGATTGTCCATATTGTTCTCCAGAAAGGCCGGAGCAGTCGACACTCCCATCAGCAATGAGAGTGAATGAGAGTCCCTTTCTCCCCACACCCACACCAGTGCTGATATTCTTGTTCTTTTTGACGGGTACCAGTCTTTGTGGTATGAGGTGATTTCTCATTGTTGTTTTGATTTGCATCTCCCTGATGATTAGTGATCAAAGACATATTCTTGATTACTTGGCTCAGATCTCCAGCCCCCATAGATAATTTTTTTTAGTGAAAAATAAATTCATTACAAAAATTCAAGGCTCTTTCCATTGCAAGTAGCATAATCCAGGTGAGGGTTTACATGAGCATGAAGGGTATGTAAGTGAAGGGTCAGAGATTCTCATGTAAGCCTAAGGCCAAGAGGGCAGTCAGCATGGGGAGGCCTGGAAGCAGGGGGAATGTTAAAAGGACAGCCCCATCACCTGTCCAGCAGTCTCTCTCCTAGACCAGAGGACTCCAGAGCCCCCAAACAAGGCTGCTGGGTGGATCCTCAGAGTTCCTCAGGCAATGGTCTCCTGATGGCCCCACTCAGCCTGGCTGCCATGACACCTGCCGCTCTAAGGCTGAGTGAGAACGGGTCCCTGAATCGTGGGGAATTTCAATGAGAAGAAGGATATGTAAGAATCTTCTAGAGAAGAATCCCATTCAGTCGCCAGTCTAAAGTAGGCACCATGTATTTCTGCTCGGGAGGAAGAAGGAAGTGGCAACAGCAGAAGATTCTTGCTTTGTCAGCTCTTTGGTTGCTTGCCTGTGGCCTCCCAAGGCTCTGGCTCATCAGGGAAGTTCTGGCCAGTGATCTGTAAGGATAATTCAGAGAGGAAAGCGATTCCCCTGAAGCGCCCAATCACCTCAGAGTTCAATCCCAGCTAGAGTGACACTCAGAATCACAGAATTCCCAGGACTGGGGATTTCACGTTCTTGGGGGCCAGGCTTTCATTTCTCTCTGGTGAGACACATCTCTTGTGAAGACCCGAGCCCTCTCTCTGCAGGGGTGCCCTATATCTGTGCTCTTTGTGGACCCCAACATCCCTGTCCAATAACTCAAATGCGTCACCATTGCTTCTCTAATAGGCTAACCCCATTGGACAGCTTCTCCGCATTGGATGGGAATTTCTCATGACTGATTTCCTCCTATCCATCATACCTCAGACAGCACATTAGATTCCACAGGATGGCTACCTGGAATTCTACTTCTGGCATGAAGATTAATAACATAATATAATCATATCTGTTATTATTCATCTAAGTATAGCATCCACCTAAAACAGGCTTACATTAAAATGTGCTTTTTAAAGAAGGTGGAACCAAGAGCAGGACCCAACCCTCTCTCATGACTGGGAGTCCTGTTTCCACAGTTTTGAAACCATGATCGCCTTCCATTCCTGGCTGTGTTGGTTGTAGGTTTCACTACAGGTAGGACTGTCACACCAACTTCCTTGTTGATCTCAGTGAGCCCAGCTCAGGTTAGTACCCTCTCCTGGTTTAAAACTTTGGGTCAGGATGGAGACAGAATTTGGTGTTGCGGAGTTGATGGTGGTCGTACAAGAGGGTAGCTAGATGCCCATCAACACAATCAGAATAACGGTCTAGGATTTGTTTGAGCTGAAGACAACCCCCCACCAAAAGACAAAAATTAAATAGCATAGAAGATCACTTTTTTATTTCAAAAGAAATATATATAAATTTATCAAAGTCAAGAAAACAGGAACCACAGCTGGTACACCTTCTCCGGATGGAACCCTGGCGACACTGAGCAGCAACTTACACGGCTCCGGGTTGCGGGACTGGAACACATCCGAGCCGCGGGGGGGCACTGGAGTGGGGCAGCGCCTGACCTTTTCTAAAAACTGAAAATATACAATCTTTTAATGACAAACCAATTATCAAATGCTTCCTTAGTAGGGCTGTCTTCCCTGGGGGGAAACTACAACAACAATAATGAGTTTTGTTTTGCAATATGGAATGTAATCAAGGTAGAGAGAAAATGAAGTGAAATTCATCAGTCATATAGTTGAGGGGGGGCGGTGGCAGGGGGTATACTGGGGATTTTGGTGGTGGAATATGGGCACTGGTGAAGGGATGGTGTTTGAATATTGTATAACTGAGACATAAACCTGAAAACTTTGTAACTTTCCACATGGTGATATAATAAAAATTTAAAAAAAAAACCAAAAAAAAAAAAAAAAGAAAACAGGAACCATACTGATTCCCATCTACCCAGTTACTCTTAACATGCTGTTCAACTCGCCTGCCCTCCTCCACTTCCTCCCCATCTGTTTTCCCCCTGTCTTCATCATAACAGTTACATGTATGTGGCAGCAGAATATGCACGCTCATCCTGCTTTATTGGAGAATCTAGACTCTTTGATCTTTTTTTCCCTTTTTGTGAGAGAGACAAAATGCAAATATTTCATTTCTCCTTGGTTTGCATATCAAGCCCTGCCTGCCCTTGAGGAAAGAAAGGGTAACTAGGGTTTGGGTGGCTAAATGATGGGCTTACAGGCGCGTCCAATCAGGCCTATTGTGAAAGAACAAGAGGAGATGAAGGGTTTGTGGACACTTTTCCGGAGCAATAAACAATACCTTTCTCTTCCCATCAGGGTTTGAACCAACTGGAAAATAAAATATAGCAATCAGATGAAGATGAGATAATCAGTTTGGGGTCTGATTAGGCTGACATGAGGTCTCCAGGATCTGCGGCTCCTGGTGGGCGCCCACATTTTATACCCAAGTACCCACCCTCCCACCAGCTGGGACAGTAGTTAGTGACATCTCCTGCATATGTATCTAAACTATGTCATAGTTTTTCTTTTTTTTTTCCCCTTTATCTTTTTTGGCTCTTTGGGTCACACCCAGCAATGCTCCGGGATGACTCCTGGCTCTGCACTCAAGGATTATTCCTGGTGTGCTTGGGGGACCATATGGGGATGCCAGGGATCAAACCAGGGTCAGCCATTTGCAAGGCAAATGGCCTACCCACTGTACTAGTTTTTCTGAACTAGTAATAGATTTTCTGTAGAGAATTGGGCTCTATCTCTTGGCAATACCTTCTTCACTCTTGCTCTAGGTGGGGGGGTCATGTCTGGTGGGACTCAGGGGCCAATAGGACCTCTAACATGCAAGACATATGCTCAAATGTTTGAGCTATCTCCCAGGCCCCCAACATCCTTCATAGTACAATCTTTCCTAATTCGTGTCTGGGTTGCTATAACATGGAAGATATTATAAGCATCCTTTGACTGGTATTGTTTAGAAGCTGGTTGATGATTTCCTCCTGCTCCAGCTCAGAAGCAGACCACATTCCCAATGCGCATGCTGAACACCGCCTGGTCCTCGAAGAGGAATCCTGAATCAGCTCAGCAGGGTCTGACAGCCCCTGTTTCATCCTTTCTTTCTCTTTGCAGATGTGAAAGACCAGAAATATGGTTTCTATATAGATTTATGAAATAGGCAGTCAGGTAGGGGTACCCACTTGGCAATGAGACTTGGGAAGTCAGAAAACCAAGATGTGATCTAAAAAAGACTCTGATGTCGGCCCTTTTGTTAGTCCAAAGGCACAAAGCCTCGACCCCCTGATGCAGCCGATTCCCTAGAAACTGAGGCCAGACAGGTTCTGAATGACTCCAGTGCAGACGGGGAAGACGGGACCGCCTTCGAAGACCAGAGACTTTAGCAAGCACGAAGGGCTCTGATGAGATACAAAGATAATGATATTGAAGGTTCAAACTCCTTGACCACACCCTAGCAAGGGAAACTCATCTACATAGAAAACGCCTGTCTGGACCATTTGATCTGTAAAACCAATTTTACAAAAACAAGCAGACCTAAGCCCCAGTTGCATCCCCTTGCTTGGGAGGTATCATTTCTTCCTTTCTCTTTATGGAGTCCCCTCCCTCCTCTCTCCCCTCTCGCACATTTCCTAATCGAAGGTACTTGACTTCACGAGTTGTCTTCTGAAATTCTCCTCTGCAAGGGCTGACAATGAGCCCCTGGGGGGATCCTAGGCAGATGTGAGCATCTCAGTGTCCATGCTGATCTCTCTGAGGACCTTGCCCAGCCCTGACCTTCCCAGGCACTCACAGGCCAGGGTAGGGTGGGCCAAGCAGAGGGCAGCTGCACCCTCTCTCAACTCCCTGGCTACTCATGCTCCCCACCCACAAGCTTTTTGTATGACCTCTAAATCAAATATACCTCCCCCGCCCCTTTATTTTGCCCAGTGGGAAGAAAGCTAGACTCAGTTCTGGCCCCAGGACACCGCAGGGAGCAGGGAGAGGATGACAGGTCAGAAGCAGGTCCTTGCCTGCAGGCTGGAATGGAGGCATTGAGGGCCTAGCTGACAGGGGCCTATTGGAAAACAGGTTGAAGGTCTTTTCATGTTCATTGTACATTTGCATTTCTTTGGGAATTGGTTGCATTTGTCTTTTTTTTCCCCCTCTTGCTATCAAGAATTCTTTAAACACAGAGAAAAATAACCTTTGCTTATCTCTATGTGTTACTCATCCCTTCCTGGGACCCCGCCTGCACATCAAACATTGTGTTCGGGGTTTCCTAGGTGGTTATGGGAATCGCTTGAAAAATTTTCCATATTCACAGGCTAGTCACATTTATTAAATATTTATGTTCTGCCAGGCACTGTTCTAATTGCCTCACACGTATTAACTTGGCCTAATCAATACAACAATAACCCTATGAGGTACGTACTGTTATTGTGTGGCTGTTACAGAGGCAGCCATGGGCACGGAGAAGCTGTGTCCAAGGACGCATAACCAGTAAACAAGATCCAAGGCCATTGCGAGGCACCACGGTGCTTGGTGTCCCTTGACCTCGTGCTGAAATCCCAAGTAGTCTTTTCCCATTGTCTGAAATCCCAAATAGTCTGGTCTGTGCATCTCGAAAAGCTCCCTGGACAGTGCACCCCCAGGATGAGGACCATTGATTAATGGTGGGCTGGAGCGATAGCACAGCGGGTAGGGCATTTGCCTTGCATGCAGCTGACCTAGGTTTGATTCTTCCGTCCCTCTCAGACAGCCGGCAAGCTACTGAGAGTATCTCACCTGCACGGCAGAGCCTGGCAAGCTACTCGTAGCGTAATTGATATGCCAAAAACAGCAACAACAAGTCTCATGATGGAGACATTACTGTTGCCCGCTCGAGCAAATCGATGAGCAACGGGATGACAGTGACAGTGACATGTTTTCTCTTGCAGCTTAAAATTCCCCCTACTCAAATTTTCTTTATTCCTTTTTTTGGTTATTGTTCTACCTTTTTTGGTTTGTTTCTTTCTTTTTGTTTGATTTTGGACCACGCTAAAGGGTGTTCAAGTTTTAATCCTGGCTCTGTGCTCTGGGATCACTCCTGGAGGGGCTGAGGACTGGCGGTGTGCAAGGCAAGTACTACCTGACCCACAGTAGTATCTCTCCAGCCCTTTGTTCTGTGTTTTTGAAAGGCTTTGCTTGGTCCAAATGTACCAACAATCTATTGTAGCAAAAGGTTCCACCTGAATCCTAGTGGCTCCAAGAAACTGCCACAGCTGTTATTTGTGGCTCTCCGGGAGGGACATGCCTGTCTTTCTACTGGCTTCTGCTGTGGTTGCACGCAGATTGGTTCTGGATTCTAGTTGTGGGGCCTCAGTCAGTTCTCCATACTGGCCTCCTTCCTGGCCACGTGTGGAGGCCTGGAGAGTGAGAGTCAAATCCACACTGTCCCCTACGGTGGGGCTGACACTAGCCGGAACTATAGTTGCCAAAAGGTGTCAGGAGGTCTCACTTCAAAAAGTGGGAAGACAGTAAAAAAAAAAAAACAAAAAAAAAAACCAAACAGCAGTACAAAGGGGCTGGGAAGATGCAATTTGTCAATTTGTGATGGCAACTATTGTAACAAGCTACTGCAGTGATGTTAAAATTCCTCCTCTAATAGAGACTCTTCTGGTGCCTTTTAATTCTGGAGAGGTGAAATTCACCTCCAGGTAAGTGGGTAAAATGAACCTTGAACCATCTTCAACAACATTTAGCAGATTTCCAGTTTTGAGAAGCCATCATATCTATTATGCCAGATTTTCCCAACTCCCTACCAGAAGGAAGACCCAGGCCCACAGTTCCCCAGCCCCCAGCCCCACCCCTACTCTGGACCCCTGATATCCAGCTCTCTTGGTTGACCTACTCTGGGTGCTTTGTTATATAGACTCATAAAGTCTGTTGGGTTTTGGGCCTCTGTTGTTGTCAGGTTCTGCCATGCTGTTGCCTGCGTCTGTGCCAGATTTATCCTGTGGCTCCTGGGAAGGAATGGCCACATTTATTTACCCACAATTAGCTGATGGGTGTTTAGCTCTTTCTACCATGTGAATGATGCTCCAGTGACCCTCAAAGTATCTTTTGTTTGGGGCTGGAGCCATAGTACAGCGGGGAGGGCATTTGCCTTGCACGCAGCTGACCCAAGTTCGGTTCCCAGCATGCCATATGATCCCCTGAGCATCACCAGGAGTAATTCTTGGTGTAATACTGCAGTAGCTTGTTACAATAGTTGCCATCACAAATTGACAGATTGCATCTTCCCAGCCCCAGTGCAAAGCCAGGAGTAACCCCTGTGTATCACTGGGTGTGACCCCCTCCAAAAAGAAGTACCCCTTGTTTAAGGGCCTGAGCGATAGTACAGCGGATAGGGTGCATGCCTTGCATGTGGATGACTTGGGTTCAACCCCTGACATTCCGTATGGTCCCCTGAACCCACCAGCAGTGATCCCAGAGCACAGAGGCAGGAGTAAGCTCAGAGTACTGCCAGATATGGCCCCCCAAACAAACCAACCAAAAACAAAACCAGTACAATTTATTCTATTTTTAGTTTTATGTTTGGGGTTTGGGGAGCACACCTTCTAATGTTCAGGGGCTGTTTCTGCTCTGTGCGCAGGAGTGGCCCATGCCAGGAGACTGCGTGCAGTGCCAGGAAGGAAGCCAGGGTCTGCTGCATGTAAGACAAGCACTTTAGCTCTTGTACAATCTCTCCAATGGGGCCTCTAACTACTTCTTGATTCTGTGTACGGGGCAATCTCTGCAACATTCGTGATTTAATTCTGGGCACGAGTTGAGGTGGGAACCCTTACTTCATTTTCTTCCTTCATCTCATGGCCACATGTTCTTCGGACGGTCCTGGGTTTGATGCCAAGAGGCCTTCGGGCCAGTTATTTTGCCCAACTGGCTTCCCTTTCCCACCTGGAACTCGGAATGTTTGTAAGAAGGACCCATCTCCCCTCACCTGTGTCTTCCTGCCTTTCCTTCTTGCTCGCTCACAGCACACTTTTTTTTGCTTTTTTTGGGGGGTCACACCCAAAGATGCACAGGGGTCACTCCTGGCTCTGCACTCGGAATTACCCCTGGCGGTGCTCTGGGGACCATATGGGATGCTGGGAATCGAACCCAGGTCGACTGCATGCAAGGCAAACGCCCTACCTGCTGTGCTATCGCTCCAGCCCCCCACAGCACACTTTCGTGGCAGATGTGTGCACTGGACATTGAGGTGGGCCACCAAGCCATTCTCCGTGCCAGCACCTCCAAAGTGACCAGGTTCTGACTCAACTGTCAATAGACAGCGCTGCACTCTATGCTAGAAGGAAAGATGTCAGTCCCCTGCAATATGTACCCCAAACCCTACTTCAGATCCCACTCATAAATTTGGGTTGTTAACTGAGCTGTTCTACATCTCGATTGGAAGTTCCCCCACTTAGGCTGGATTGATCAACTTGATTTGCACCCTGAATTCAGGAGAACTGCTGGCTTATGGTTTCCTAGCCTTAAAGGATGTGGGGAAGAATACAGATGAGCACCAGGGGATAGGCGTGGGGCTTCCATGCCCTCCCAGGCTAGAGTTTCCTGGCATCTCTCTCCTCCCCCACCTCCACCTGCTCCCCTGGCAGCTCCCTGAACCCTTTCTTTGGGGGTTTTATGGAGGAATCCTCAAAATTGGCATGGTCAACTCTGGACTCTGTGTCTAGCCCTTCCCCACTCTCCAGGGAAATCTTGTCATGGCTCTGTCCTTCTGGGGACCAGCCCCCCATCACAGACTCTCCTGCAGTTCCTCACTAAAGATGCTCTCAGATTTTAGGGGCTCTCTCTATGTTGGGAACTGGGGCCAGAGACTAATGCGTGTATTTTGTATTATCTCACGCTCTGTCAATGGGCTGTTGCCAAGGGTGAAAGGAATTAATACATGCAACGTGCTTAAACAGGGACACGGGAGTACTTAGGGGCTGCTATTATTCACATCCCAAATTTCTACCTTCGTAAGGATCCATCTGGGGACTCTTTTCTGTCCTGTTGTTTAATTTTTTTGTCTACTTCTTATTTTTAATAAACATTCCTTTATATTCTGCTTTCATAATCAGTAAACCACATCTACCTACTTTCTTTTTTTTTTTTTTAATTCTTAGTTTATCTCGGTTATGGGCAATTCTTCCAATTGAATCTTATCAAGTTCTCCCTAAATCCTGCTGGGATTTTTATTGGAGTCACATTTATAGATTAATTTAGGGAGGACTGAAATATTTTTATTACCACTGCCATAACACGTCTCTTCATTTATTAAGCTCTTATGTTATAGCCTATAGTACAGTCTTAGAGATTTTTTTTTCTATACGGTCCCACAATTTCTTGTGCTTCATTCCTAGATATTATATATATATATATATGTACATATATATATTGTTGCTTTGCAAGTGGAACTGTTTTTTCAGTGGTATTTAACTAGTAGTTATTGGTATATAAGGAAACTGTGACTCTCAGTTCTTTTGTTGATGTTCTAATGTGTTTTTTTAAGCGTATCATCTTCAAATCATTATTTCTTTCCTCTTTTCCTGTTGCTATATCGACACATTTTTCTGTGACTTATTGCACAGGCTGACTCAGAACTCGCTGTTTTCCAGGTGGCTGCCGCAGGAGAGGGAGCAGGGGAGCAGACGTGGGTGAGGGCAGGCGCCCAGCACCGGGGCTGGGGTGGGGAGTCTGTGGGGAGGAACAGGCGATGTCTCTGGTGGGTGATTAATCAAAGGAAGGGGGAAGCTGGTCCGGGAAGTCAGGGTGAGGATTGTGGGTTGGATTCCCAGAGAAGGGCAGCTCTTGGGGTTTTCTGGTTGTTTGGGAAGCGGGACTCACCCTGTGCCTCCCAGGGAACAGAAAGCCAGACAGAGCAGCCAGTGAAACCTTCACACATCATGGCACAGAGGCACTCAGGGGATGGCCATGCTCAGTGCTGGGGGCCTGCTGCTCCCTCTGTCGTGAGAACCCAGGTCTTCTGTTGGGACGAGGGTACGTCCCAGAGCCGTGAGTCTTTTTGGTTTGGATTGGTTTTGGGGCCATACCTGGCATTGCCCAAGGGTTACTTCTGGCTCTGAACTCAGGAATCACTCTTGGCAGTGCTCATGGGACCATATAGGATGCTGGGGATTGAACCCGGGTTGGCCACATACAAGGCAAATGCCCTCCCCACTGTGCTATCTCTCTGGCCCAAGCCATAGGTCCCGGGGCACAAAAAGATTCATGGCTCAGTGTTTGGAGTGGGTCCAAGCACAAAGATTTGTGGTTCATCCTGGCTCAAGTGCACGAGGATTGAGCTGTCGGCAGTTCTTCCCTTTTCATTTTCCAGGAGAATGTCCCCATTGTACTATTGTACTTTCAAAAGATGCTGGGCTTTTGTTTTGTTTGGGGAGGTACACCTCATGGTGCTCAGAGTTACTTCTGGTTCTGCTCAGAGGTCACCCCTGGCAGGCTCCGGGGACCTTATGTGGTGCCAGGGATGAGATGGGTTGGCATGTGCAAGGCAAAAGCTCTTGCCCTGCCCACCGGACTATCTTTCTATCCCCTAGAGGGCGGTCCTTTGTGGGGTTTGCCTTGCTTTGGGATTGATTGGTCGATACGGCAGAACCCCAATCCACAATGTTCTGACCCAATCATGAAGGCCTGGCTTTCTCCTTCTGCCCCCCACGCTCCCCCACTCCCCCCCCCCCATCCACACCTCCTCCAATAGCTGCCTTTGGATCAGTCACCTAAAGTCTGTTCTGCCTGTCACCTCCAGCACAGTGGGAATGTCTGGGCCTCTGAGATGTGGTGTGAGGATGGGCGCGCAGGCCTGGGACCCACAGTGGAGTAGCGCATCCTCACCCCTTAGCACCCTCAGGCTAACCAGCCCTGAATCTTCCTCCTTAAGAGGCAGGTCCTGGCGGGGTGGAGCCTGCCCAGCATCCATAGCAGCCAGCAGTGAGAGGACCCCAGAGAAGGCATGGCCCTTAGGGGCAGAGAGGGGAGCAGGGGACGGAGGCTGCAGGGGCCTGAGAGCTTGGGCAGTGGGAGGATGTGCCCAAAGATGGGTATGTGAGGGTATGAGGACGATGTGGCTGTGACATGTAGCCCCGTTGATCCCCAGGATTAATTCAGCTGCTCTGGCGGGCTAGGTGGGTGTCCCTCTCTGCTCTCTGTGTGTCCTGAAGTAGGCACCTGGCTGTCCCTGAGAGAGACGAGCCTTCCTTTGGTCAAGGGCATATGAGTAACTGCACGGCCCTGCTTGAACCTCCAAACGAGCTCTCAAGATGGGAGTTTGACGAGACCAAGGGATGCTCTCAGGGTCCCTTTGGGAAGTCAGCACCTGGGGTAGGATAAGCCCTGGCCACATAGCTTTGGTCCTCTACTGCCCCAGTCACCATCAGGACTCCACTCAAGAGTTCTCTGGTCCTTGGGCTCTCTGCTGCCCCCTATTGTCTTCTTGTATCACTTGTCATCCCCTTGTTCATCAATTTGTTCAAGCGGGGGCCAGTAACTTCTCCATTTGCCCCTGTTGAGTGCTAGTGTAGCCCATTGGTGTCTGCTCGCTCCAGGTACACGACGAGCCTCAAACCATTTAGGGTCTTGATGAAGAAGTCTGGCCATCTCGCAGGCGGTCTATTGTCTTAATTCATGGAATATAAACAACGCAAGCGTCTGAGAAGGATGGTGGGGTCAGAGAGACAGCATAGCAGATAGGGCGCTTTGCCTTGAACACTGCTGACCCCGGTTCGATTCCCACATCACATTCAGGTCCCCGAGCACAGAGCCAGTAATAAGCCTTGAGTAATGCTGGATGTGGCCCCCAACAAACAAAAAGAGGGACAGTGGACAGAATTGCCATTCCAGTGTTCTGCTCCGCCATGGGGTTCTACATGCTAGGCTGGGAACTTCAGCAGTTGTCAAAAGGGTCTCTGTGCCAAACAAAGCTCACTCTCCCACGTGGGGCGGGAACCCAGTGGCAACAGAAGATGCAGAGGGGGCTGGAGTGATAGCACAGCGGGTAGGGCGTTTGCCTTGCACGCAGCCGACCCGGGTTTGATTCCCAGCATCTCATATGGTCCCCTGAGCATGGCCAGGGGTAATTCTTGAGTGCAGAGCCAGGAGTGACCCCTGAGCATCGCTGGGTGTGACCCAAAAAGAAAAAAAAAAAAGAGAAGATGCAGAGTTTCCCAATGCATCCTAGGCAGGCCCGGGACTCCAAATAAGAAGGAACCACTAGGTTGATGAGGAGCCCCGGCTTCAAGGATCACTTCCTCTTTCTGCCACAAACCTAGGCTCACAGGCAGACTTGGGGCTCCCCCGCCCCACCTCCCCTGCTGGGCCTGCTGCTTCTGAAGCAGCAGCGTGGCCATGCATTGCTAGCCAAGTGCGGTCTGGGCTGTTGCGATGTCCAGGGCTGCTGGGAGCCCAGCCAATGAGAACTCAGCACGGGGGGGAGCATCTTAATTACCACAACCGGTCTGAAACATTAGGCTGCTGTAACTTTGCTCAACGCTGATCGCCGTTTAACGTCGGGAGGAGAAAGCAATGAAGGAAATAGATCAGAGGCAGCAATCCTGGGAGTTTATGAATTCTGTGCATTTTCTCGTGGCTTCGCGGTGATCGCTTTTCCACTGGCTGTCACCCAGGCCTGAATTACCGCCGCAACCTAGGAGGACGGGGAGGCAGATAAGACAGACGCCCGCCCGCATGCAGGACACGGGCGCTGGCCCCGCTCATAATTCTTGCTTAGCCTGTGAAAGTGGAGAGTGCCGTGAGAGCAATGAGGGAGAGGCGCACCCGGTGATGGCTTAAACACACGCGTGCACACACACACACACACACACACACACACACACACACACTCGCACACTCACTCACACCATAACAGCCCTGGGGGCAGGGGAGGAAAGAGGAGCACTGGCAAATAAATAACAGAACAGGACACTACGTACGTGCCGGGGAAGGCCTTTGAGACCGCGCTCTCTCTGCTGGGGTGTCAGTAATAACTCCGAGATGGAAATAGACACTCAGCGCCACACACCCCCATCCCCTGAGATGGTTCGTCTCTGCCTGTCCCTTTGTTTCCAGGCAGATGCCAGCAGAGCAGTGGGCCAGACAGGCCGGTCTCCGGAAACCACGTGGGGGGTGGGGTGGGATGGGGTGGGGTGGGGGTGTCTGGTGGTCCCTGTGAAGACTCAATTATGTTAGCTGTGAAGAGATTAATTAGAATTGAATTTTCTATTGATGTAAAACTGCCTTTTGCACCTGCTGCTGGCATTCTCATTACAGGTTCCCTATTTTCTGGGGATTATATGATGCAGTGAAATAAACTTTACGTGTCTTAAGTGAGAGTCTTAAAAAGGCCATGCGGTACTTAAGTTAGTGAAGAGGAGGGCTCCCCAGGAGATGCAGGGTTCGATCCTTTCTTTCAAGACCAGGACACCACCCTCCACCCAGGGGAGGTGTGCCAGGAGAAGTGTTTTTCAGGCCAGAGACCAGCCACTGAGGGCTGAGGGCATGGGAGGCTTTCTCAGTCCTGACCTGGATGGGACAATGATGCGAGGGAGTAAGTCACAGAGGGCAGCTGTGGGGACCCTGTGGTCCAGGAACCCATGTTGGATTCTAGGAGGCTGTCGGAGCATGTCTTTTGGGAAGGGGGTTCAGTGAGTGTGTGTGTGGGGGGGTGGCACCTTGGGAGTCCTGGCAAGAATAGGCAAGCCAGGCCAGGAGAGTGAAGGGAAGCTTCTACCCTGCCGATTCTCCATCCTTTGCCAAGGTCAAGTTCAGAGGCCCTGTGGAAGGTGGCCGCTCCCGGCAGGACAGGCTGGCACAAGCGGGGCTGGTGCGGTGTGCTTGGCTTTATTCCTCCACCCCCACCCCGCCTCCTTCCACATCCCATTGCTGTGGTGCAGTCGCCAAGCTCCCGCTCTTGCTGTGTTAGCTGTCACTGTCACTGTTCAAGTGGGCACCAGTAACGTCTCTCATTGAGAGACTTATTGTTACTGTTTTTGGCATATCCAATACGCACGGGTAGCTTGCCAGGCTCTCCGAGAGGGGCGGAGGAATCGAACTCGGGTCGGCCGCGTGAAAGGCGAACGCCCAACCGCTGTGCTATCGCTCCAGCCCACATGTTAGCTGTGAAGAGATTGATTAGAAGTGAATTTTCTTCAGTTCTGTGCCTGCTCTCGCTGAGGTGGAGGGTGCCCAGCATCACATGGGGAGTGTCCCCCAGGCACACAATTAACCACAGGGGTACTGCGGGGGCTCAGTCTTGTATGCGCAAGTACATGCAGGTACTGTAGGCCGAGCCGCTCCCCACGCCCACTGGGAACTGCGCGTTGCTTGGAAAGCAGATGGAGCTCTTGAGGACCCTCCCTCTTCACACAGACGACAGTGAGCAGCCTTTTTGACTCTGCAGTTTCAGCTGTCAAGTGGGCTGATCAACCAGGGAGAAGGGACGATAGATTCTCAGTGAGTTTGTGTGAACTTGAAGTTGATCTAAATCAGCTTAGCGATGCCACCTTCCAAATATGCCCTAAATTTGGGTCTCCTGAGATGTGGGTGACATCTTGTGTTTGCTTGTGGGTGTCCCTCACATCCCTATGCTTTTGGGGGGGGTGGGTTGCCAGAAGCCTGATTGGGAAAAAGAAGGGAGAAGGTTGCCCAACAGCCCCAGTGCCAACTTCTGGTGCTTTGGTGGCGGGGACACCTAGCTTGTGGCGTGCAGACTTGGCCTTTTCAATCCCTGCCTTGGAAGTTAGATTTAAATAAAGTTGTGGGTCCCACTAGGCAGTGCTCAGGGGCTATTCTAGCCCTGTGCTCTCCCCAAAATCAGGCGCTTTGACAGTAGTGAGAGGATCTAGGCAGGGTTACTCATGGCTGATTGAAGTAACTCGCTCAAAATCTCTCACTCTGGACATGGAATGATTTCTGTCCTATGTGGGTTATAAAGAGACATGGGAGGGGAAGAACAAATGCTCAAAGGCAGCAGAAACAGAGAACATGAAAACTGGTTTTCATAAAAAGCACGTCGGGGAGTGGGGGGCTGGGGAGGGGAGGGAAGGCTGCCATGGCGGTGGAGGCAAGAGTCCAATCATGAGGAGGAGACGATGCCGGGAGCAGGAAAGAGCCAGGCATGCGACCCTGTCAGGAACGATCCTGCACAAGGCAGCGCCAAAAGTTATTTTATTTATTCGTTTTTCAATGACTTTTAATTAAAACCCCATGATTTACAAAATTGTTCTTCACACAGTTGTTTTAAGCATGTGTGACTTTCCCTCCAACCAATATCCCCAGCTTTCCTCCCAATCCCATCCTGCCCTCTTCGGCACAGAACAAATTTACTTTATATTGTTTCACCGTCACTGTCACTGTCGTGCTGTGCCGTTGTTCGTCCACTTGCTCGGGCGGGCAGCAGTAACGTCTCCATTGTGAGACTTGTTGTTATTGTTTTTGGCATATCGAATACTCCACAAATAGCTTTCCAGGCTCTGCCGTGCGGGCAGGATACTCTCAGGAGCTTGCTGGGCTCTCTGAAAGGGACGGAGGAATCGAACCTGGCTCGGCCACATGCAAGGCAAATGCCCTACCCGCTGTGCTATCGCTCCAGTTTTTACATTGCTTATTCCAACAAAACCCAAAAGTTATTTTTAAAAAGTGCCTCTCAAAGAGACAGGCTGGTGGGCGGGTGGAAAATGGGGGGGGGGACGGTATTGGTGGAGGAAAGAAGACACTGGTGAAGGGACTGATGTTGGAACATTGGACCCCTGAAACCCAATTATGAATAACTTTGTAATTCACAGTGACTAAAATTAAAGTCTCTGTCTGTCTGATTCTCTGCCCCTCACCCCCGCGGCTCTTAGTCAGCCGTGGCGCTAAGTGATGCAGTAGTCTCGAGAACAGGAGGGACATCTTCCCTGCCTTGTCCAGGCTATTACTAATGGGCAGTGTCTGCCAGCCCTGGTGGCGCCCCAGCAGTGACAGTCTTGGGGGGCAGCAGACACCCACCCCCTTCTAGAAGGACTATTAGGACCCCCTCCTAGATAGGAACAGGGGCTTTCCTTCTTTCCTCTCCCCCTTGCCTGGAATAATGGTGTCGCTCATCGATCATTGTTTGGGAGCTTGTTATTTCTTTATTTGCCTATTTAGAGACATTATCCAGTCTGCTCTAGACTTGGGCTTATTATTTATTACAGATTACAATTTCTGCAGTGAACCTGTGATCAATAAGTTATTGGCAAAGACAATCCCAGTCTTGGGATATTATCGCTGTGTTCTAACCAGAGCCGGGGAGCCCCTAGACTTCAGGGCTTCTGATGAGCAAACACTTCCTGAGGAAGCAGACATAGGGGTACAGGCACCATCCCGGCTTTGTCCCAGCTTCTCTGAAGCATCGCCAGATGCTGGTCCCAAATCAGGTAAAGGGATGACCCAGCCTGGCCGCCAGCATCATCTCACTGGCCTTCATTTGGGAGCGGTCACACTTCCTGTGGAGCTGCAGATGGCCGCACAGTTTCCTAGAGCTCCTCAACCTTTCAGCCAAACAGCAGGAGGTGGCCAGGGTCCCTAGGAGGGCCAGGAAATGACCTCAGGGATGTGGGGATGAGAGGCACAAATCAGGAGGGAGCTGATCCCTGGGGCAGAGCACAAGGTCTGTTCAATGAGCCAAGGTGCCCTTCAGTTCACTGCCATGAGCCAGAATGTGAATCTAGCCCCTGTCATCCATTCAACCAATCCTCCTTTTTGTGTGACTTTATTTGTTTGTTTGTTTGGGGGCCACCTCCAGCAGTGCTCAGGGCTTCCTCCTAGCTCTGTGCTCAGGGATCCCTCCTGGTGGTTCTTAGGGAACCATATGTAGCACCAGGAATCAAGCCTGAGACCAGAGCCCGACCTGAAGTGCCATCTCTCCAGCTCCAACAAATTCTTCTCTTAAGACATCTTTATTTTTTTCCAGTGTGATCTAAATTGTTGCATGTTTCCCCTTTCCTTTGTTGTTATTGTTGCAATGTCTGGGTATGGCACGCTTGCTGCTTTGATGGGTTTTGTACGCTTGGCTGCTGGTGCCGGGATCAAACTCGAGGCACCTAGTGTGCAAGGAAGGAGCTCCCCCACTGAGTTCTCCCCAGGACGCTCATTGGACAGACACCACATGAGCACCTCCTGGGTGCCAGGGGCGGCTGAAAAGTCCGAGGCGAACACAGCAACCTTAGTCTCCGCTCTCCCGGAGCTCGTGTCCCAGTGGGTCAGTGGGTCTTGCTAATTAGACACTCCGTGTCTGTGTTCTGGACTGGAGCCCTAGGCATTATGTTGAGAAATCAGTCACAGCCACAATCATCGCCTCTGGGCATGCGCAGAATGAGAATTACAGTGTGGATTGGGAAAAAAAAATTCAAAGAGATACTTTCTTGTAAAATAAGAGACAGAAAACAAAACAAAACAAAAGAAGCACCAGCCAAATAAATGCACTGCTTGAGGAGTTATTCTAAGCAAGCACAACTCTGGTCAAGGAACAGAGCCTTTCCCTGGTCTCCGTGTCCCGTGCCCAGATGCTTCCCTTGTCTCCTACCAGCCTCCTTCCTGCAGAACTGAGCCCTCTTTGACATTTAGAGTTACCCAGTCGCTGTCTTTCTTTAGTTCTATCACCCGAGTGTGCCTTCCCAGACATAGCCTGTAGACATGCCATTAAAAAAAAACCCGATCTATCTTTGGAGTCTCTTTTAATCTACAGGTTTCCTGTTCCATCCCTTTATTTTCCTTACAATTTATCTGCTGAAGAATCTGAGCCTTTTGACCCACCGGTTCCCACTGTCTGGATTCTGCTGATTGATACTCTTGGTTGCAATTCAATACGTTCCTCTCTGTATTTCCTGCAAATTGGCAGCTGAGTCCCGGGGTTGAATCTGACTCGGGTTCAGTCCCTTTGGCAAAACCTCCAGTGCTGCTGTGTTCTTTCATGGGGAGCTAAGTGATGTCTGTTTTCCTCTCTTTTGTGAGGTTAACAGCTGTCACTACACCGTTCCTAACTCTGCTAATTTACTCAAGGTTCCAAATGGTGATATTCTAATCCAGTCACTGCTTTTTCATACATTAACTTGAGTACTTCTGTAAAGAGACACTTCCAGTCATCTACCTCTGCCAATTAATGGGACAGTCACATGAAAAGGCAGGATAAGTATCTGATTCTTTCCTTATATTTGCAGGTTTTTATTCATTATTATTTGGGGTGTGTGTGTGTGGGTGTGTGTGTGTGTGGTCATTGTTATTTTGTTTTGTTTTGGGGCCACACCTGCCAATGCTCAGGGTTTGCTCCTGGTTCTGTGCTCGGGAATCACTCTCGGAAGTGCTCAAAGGACCATATGGGTATCAAACCCGGGTCAGCTGTGTGCAAGGGAAGTGCCCTACCTGCTGTACTATGTCTCTAGCTCCTCTTTGCAGTTTTGAGACAATGAATGTGTTTCTGTTCTCTGAAGGTGAACCTGTCTTAAGCAGCTTTATGAATAAAAGTTGTGTTAACGCATATGTCCTGGGTTGAATCCATTATACTTATAATCTTCTTCTTTTGTTATTGTTAGAGAGTCATACCCGGCAGTGCTCCCAGTGGTACTTAGGGGATCTGGCGGTGCTGGGAACTGAATCCAAGCCTCCCACATGCGAAGCAGGACTCAGCCTCTCTGGCTCCAATTATAATCTTAGTGACATTCAAATGATTCTGTGTCTGACTGCTGAGAGTATCTTGCAGGTGGTTCCTATGACCTTGCGACATGGTCTTTTGGTCTTGGCTAGTCTCCTTGCTGTCTGCATGATAAAAAGTCCAGACTTGTCTTTACATTTCTTGCTCTATTTCACCAGTAAGTCCCGGTTTCTATTAGTGAGTCTCTATTTATCCTCCTTGCGTGTGGGTGCGTGCGCGTGTATGTATCTATCAATGTGTGTACCTAGCTCTGTTGTCTGTTTCTTTTTATTTTTAAAAGATAAAAATGTCAAGAGAAAAGGAAGACAAATCACAGTCTAGGAGAAAGTATTGTAAAAGACGTATCTGTCAAAGGAATGTCATCCAAAATATACAAAGAGATACAAAGAAATATGCTATCAAACAGCAAAAAGACATGAAAGAGTCTTAAACTTCCTAAGTGGAGGAAGCCAATTTGGAAAAGCTACACGGGGTGATTCCAACCATGTGACATTGTGGAATAGGCAAAGTTATGGAGACAGTAAAACCATCAGTGGTTACCAGGGGTTCAGGGGAAGAAGAATGGGGGTACAGGGAGGGCAGGGGTGAATTGTGGGAGCTCAGGGAATTTTTATGCCAGTGAAACTATTTTGTACTCACTATAATGACATGTGATTAGACATTGTTAAAATTCATAGAATTTACCACACAGAGAGTGAACCCTAATGCAATAATGGACTTAAGTTGATACTGGTCATTGCTGGTACGTTGTTATGAATGTATCATGCAGATGTTGAATGCTGATGGTAGAGGAGGCTGTGTGCTGTGTGTGTGCGTGTGTGTGTGTATGTGTGTCTGTGTCTGTGTGTATGTCTCTGTGTGTTTGTACAGGGGAGAAGAGAGGTGTATGGGAACTATGTGCCTTCTACTCAGTTTTGTTGTGAATCTAAAACTGCTCAAAATTACTTCTATTAATTAAAAAAAAAAGATTTTTAAAAATCCCTCCTGAACTTGTAGGATTTTTCTTATTCAAATTCAGAACTGTTGAGTGTTCATTTAAAGCTTTCTTTCTGAGCCTTGGAAATAAATCTCTCAGAAGAGAGCAACAGAGAGCGATACACCGCAGGGATACCACTGGACCCCAGAGTCACCATCCAGTTAAAAAAAATTAACTTAACCTCAGCTGTGTCACTGTATTTAAAATTTTAGAATTCTTGGAGTTCGCAGCCGCAGATGTGGAAGCATGACATCTCGTACTCTACACCACTGATGTACCAAGACAAGGGCCTAATGGCTCCAGGGTGAACTACAACAATCTACACACACTCTCCGCTAAGGAAATTTGGGGGGAACAGTTTTAGTGGATTATTCACAACAAGCAATACAAAGCAAATTATTTAGGTCCTCCTTCAGGGGCAGCCTTTTGGGGTTGGGGTGGAAGTATTCAAAATACAGCGGTGGGAAGGTTTAATGGTAATGGGATTGGTGTCGGAATTTTTAAAAAATATTTTTTAATGAATCACTGTGAGATGTAGTTGCAGACTTAAAAACTTTCATGATTACATTTCAATCATACAATGATCGAGTACCCATCCCTCCACTGGTGCTTGTTCTCCACCACCAATATTCCCAGTATCCCTCCTGCCACCCCCACTCTGGTCTTGGATTATTAACTGTAATAAATTATTGTGAACAATTTTATAAAAATAAAATTAAATTAAAAAAATTTTAAAAACCGGGGCTGGAGCGATAGCACAGCGGGTAGGGCATTTGCCTTGCACGCAGCTGACCCGGGTTCAATTCCTAACATCCCATATGGTCCCCTGAGCATGGCCAGGGGTAATTCCTGAGTGCAGAGCCAGGAGTAACCTCTGTGCAGAGCCAGGTGTGACCCAAAAAGCAAAAAAAAAAAATTTAAAAACATAAATAAACTTTTTTCTTTCCTATACCCAAATCCCCTTTTCTTTTCTTTTCTTTTTTTTAATTTATTTATTACTGGGTCACAGTGAGGGTACAGTTACAGATTTATACATTTTCGTGCTCATGTTTCCCTCATACAAAGCTCGAGAACCCATCCCTTCACCAGTACCCATTCTCCACCACAAATAAACCCAGCATCCCTCCCACCCACCCAATCCCATCTCCCCCCACCCTCCCCTGCCACTGTGGCAGGGCATTCCCTTTTGTTCTCTCTCTCTCTAATTAGGTGTTGTGGTTTGCAATAAAGGTGTTGAGTGACCATTGTGTTCAGTCTCTAGTCTACATTCAGCACGCATCACCCTTCCCCCGCATGGCCTCCAACTACATTTTGCTTGGTGTTCCCTTCTCTATCTGAGCTGCCTTTTTCCCAGCATGTGAGGCCAGCTTCCAAGCCATGGAGTCAACCTCCTGGTACTTATTTCTACTATTCTTGGGTGTTAGTCTCCTACTCTGTTATTCTATATTCCACATATGAGTGAAATCTTCCTATGTCTGTCTCTCTCTTTCTGACTCATTTCACTTAGCATGATACTTTCCATGCCGATCCACTTATATGCAAAATTCATGACCTCCTTTTTTCTAACAGCTGCATAGTATTCCATTGTATAGATGTACCAAAGTTTCTTCAACCAGTCATCTGTTCTAGGGCACTCGGGTGTTTTCCAGATTCTGGCTATTGTAAATTCTGGCAGTGCTGCGATGAACATATAAGTGCAGATGTCATTTCGACTATACTTTTTTGCTTCTCTGGGATATATTCCCAGCAGTGGTATTGCTGGGTCAAATGGGAGCTCGATTTCAAATTTTTTGAGAGTCGTCCATATTGTTTTCCAAAAGGGCTGAACCAGTCGGCATTCCCACCAGCAGTGTAGAAGGGTCTCTTTCTCCCCACATCCTCTCCAACAGTGGTTGCTTTTGTTCTTTTGGATGTGTGCTAGTCTCTGTGGTGTGAGGTGGTATCTCATGGTTGTTTTGATCTGCATCTCCCTGATGATTAGTGATGTAGAGCACTTTTTTATGTGCCTTTTGGCCATTCGTATCTCTTCCTTGGGAAAGTTTCTGTTCATTTCCTCGCCCCATTTTCTGATGTGGTTGGATGTTTTCTTCTTGTAGAGTTCAACCAGTGCTTTATATACCATTGATATTAACCCCTTATCTGATGGGTATTGTGTAAATATCCTTTCCCATTCTGTAGATAGTCTTTGTATTCTGGTCACTGTGTCTTTTGCGGTGCAGAAGCTTTTTAGTTTAATGTAGTCCCATTTGTTGATCTCTGTTTCTACTAGATTGCTTAGTTCCGTGTCATCTTTGAAGATACCTTTATCTTCAATATCATGGAGGGTTTTGCCGACCTTGTCTTCAATGTACCTTATGGTTCCAAATCCCCTTTTCTTAACCACGGATTTTACCTCACTCTCAAGAACGCTGGAGTCTGGAGTTCGACGAGGCAGGGCTCACTTGCAAAACCTATCCTGGATTCCACAAAAGATTATCTCTATAAAACATATCAGCATGATTGTTGAAATAGTCTTTCTGTGTAATTTCTTCATCCTCTTTCTCTGCCATTTGTAAATAAACAGACATGCCATGTAACTGGAAGAGTACCTAGTAATTGCAGGCAATGATTTTTCCTTTGTAACCCCCATTTGTTCTTTTTTGTATGTGGGGTGCACAGTTGGCTGTACTCAGGAATCACTCCCGGAACCACTCTGGGAACTCTATGCCAGGGATTGAACTGGGCTTGACCACATGCAAGAGAAATGCCTTAACCTCTGTACTATCTTTCCAGCCTCCCCCCCAGCTCTGTATGTAAAGTTAATTTTACCAACCCTAGAAGCAGAGTTCCCTTCCTCATGACAAGTCACTGCAATTCTCTGAAACTCTTCTCTATTTACACTGTCAGTAAGGAAGGGCTACGGCAACACTAGCTGAGTTTTTGCTGAATTTTCACACTTTGGTAAGAGCTTCTGCCTTTTGTACTGCGAGCCAGTTTCCCTAGATGAAAGGCCCTCGACTTACATTTTGTTTTCTTGAGTATCTTGAGTGTGTGTTTCCTGAATTATATGTTTTACTGTTTCTTCCGTTTCCTGATATTGTTTTTTTTCCCCTTCAGACTCTCAATTCACTGTATGTTGGATAATCTTTTCCTTCCTCCACTTTCTCTAGAATCCCTTGTATCATGTTCACATCTTTTTGAAAAAAAGAACTTTTAAAAAATGCCATGGTTTATAAAGTTGTTCATAATAACTGCTGTTATAGGCATTCAGTGTTTCCATCCCAACCCCACCACCAGTGTGACCTTCCCTCTTGCCATTGTTCCCAGTTTCCCACCCCACCCGCAAAGCATGCCTCCCTAGCAGGCACAAAACAATTTATTTTGTATTGCTTGTTACAATAAAGTGACTTCTTGAATAATCAAAAATACATATATATATATGTATATATATATTTCTGTAAGAGAAAATTTGTGAAAGCTGTTCTATCTCACCATGGAGTCATTAAAATCCTGGTCTGAGGGTTCCCTGAGCGTTGTTGCTAGTTGCGCCTTCTGTGTTATTGTTTACGTTGGCTTTTATGCTATTTTCCTATCTAATTTGGTGTACGCCTGCTGGGCGGTCAGTACTGTTGAAGTTGAAGGTATTGCACAGCTGCACAGGAGGCCATGTACTCCGGGAACTCCAGACTCTGTCAAACAGGGCTGATGAATTTGCGTGAGCTGTGAGGGTAGCTGCTGGGGCTCCTGGAAGTATGAGAGAGTTGGGGGTAGGCTGCTGGCCCCCACTCCAAGAAGACTCCAGAGTTTTCAGCCTGAAAAACGGTGTACCTGGAATTGTCATCAGTTTGGTGTCTCTACAGAGATTAGTCCTGAAGTTGGACTGTTGGTGTGGAGGCAGCTATGGGGTGTTGGGGCTTTGGCAAAGCAGACAATCCACCTCCCTCCCTCCCGAGGGCACACCAAAGTTTTCAGCCAGAAGACTGGTGGTGTGCCCGTGGATTTTTGCAGTTTGGCTTGCAGCTCTTCCAAGATTATCTGTGAATCTGGAAGCAAAGCTGATGTATTTTTTTATTTAAAAAAAATACCCATCTTCCAATCTTCTATTTCTTTTAAGGAATTATCAGTCATAGGCATTCACTCTTGCATTCTTCCTAGTTTACTTTTTATTTTTGAAATGATTTTCCCTGTCCACCTCCGTCTCAGAGTCTTATCTTACAGTGGAGGATCACTTTGGGTAGCTACATGGGGTGGTATCAGGGATCAAATTCAAGGAATTCATGCATGCAAGGCAAATGCTCTATCCCTGAGTCACAATGCCATTACTCCTAGAATTCCTTCCTTCCTTCCTTCCTTCCTTCCTTCCTTCCTTCCTTCCTTCCTTCCTTCCTTCCTTCCTTCCTTCCTTCCTTCCTTCCTTCCTTCCTTCCTTCCTTCCATCTTTCCATCTTTCCATCTTTCCTTCCTTCCTTCCCAGATTGTTTTTCTTTTGGGGGGGTGGGGGGAGAGGTACACCAAGCAGTGCTGAGGGCTTACTCCTGGCTCTGTACTCAGGGATCATTCCTGAAGAGGCTCAAGGAACCATACAGGAAGCTAGGGATTGAGCCCAGGTCAGTTGCATGCAAGGCAAGTGCTTTATTCACTGTACTATCTCTTCAGCCCCACTTTTTTTGAGGTAGTTCTGTTTATTTATTTATTCATTTTAAAATTTTTATTAGTGAATCACTGTGAGGTACAGTTACAAACTTATGAACTTTCATGTTTGCATTTCGTTTACCCACTTTTTTTTTAAATTTAGGACCAAAGAGAGTTTAACAGACTGAGCACATACTTTCGATCATGAGCTCTGGGTTTGCTCCCTCGAACTGCGGGTCCTCCAAACAACATCAGGGATAACTCCCTGAGCATAGAGGCAGGACTAAGCCCTGAGCACTGCTGGTGTAACCCAAAGGCTGAAAGGAAAAAGGTATTTTGTAGCTCTATTTGTTTCAGAGGCACGTCTTTCTGCTGCTCCTCGCCTTGTCTATAGAGATGGTTTCCCGCTCTCTCTTCTCTTACTTGTATGAGATATGACCTTAGCCCTTACTGTGCTCACTTCTGTAAAGGTTAAATCAATTCTTCTGAATTTTTGGAAGGGATTGGCCCCAAGGTCATCTACACAAAAGCCTGTATAGATGTTCTACTGATGTGCCACATCTCAGAGCTTTTTATTTTTTTTCTCCCATTTTTTTTCATCACACATGTTTGTACTCAGGGTTTACTCCTGTCTGGCTCTGCCAGGGATAGAACCCAGGTTAGCTGCATGCAATGCAAACATCCTACCCACTTTAGGCCTCTGGGCACCTATTCTTATTTTGTCTATTTTTTTTGGGGGGGGGGGAGGCGGTCACACCCAGCAATGATCAGACATTGCTCCTGGCGCTGCACTCAGGAACTACTCCCGGCAGTGCTAGGAGGGTCATATAAGATGCCGAAGGTCAAACCCAGGTCTGGCATGTGCAAGGCAAATGCCCGACCCACTATACTATTTCTCCAGACCCCAGGCACCTATTTTTCTAAAAATTTAAAAGGAGGCTTTGTTCATAATGCTTTTCTTTTTGTTGTTTTTCTTATTTTGGTTTTGGGGTCATACCCGGTAATGTTCGGGGCTCATTCCTAGCTCTGAACTAAGAAATCATTCCTGGTGGACCCTAGGGACCATATGGGATGCTGGAAATTGAACCTGGCTCTGCCACATGCTAGGCAAGTGTCCAACCTGTGTACTATCTCTCCAGCCCTCAAATTTGCTTTTCTGCTGTACAGAGCTCCCTGTTTCAAGTGGTCTCATCGGGCACGTTGTCTTTTCTGGATTTCCTGACCCCACTTTTCTTTTCCTTTTTTTGGGGGGAGTGGGGCCACATCCTAGCTGAATTCAGGAGTTGCTCCTAAGTCTGTGCTCAGGGATCATTCCTGGAGGGTTTGGAGGACCTCATAGGGTGCCTGGGATTGAACTCGGGTTGGCCTCATGCAAGGCGAGTGCCCTACTCACTGTACTCTCTGGCCCGTAGCCCTACTTTTCTTGGGTTCTTCTATGTCCCCTGAGCTCTCATTGCTGTTCCCTCATTTCTGATTGCTGCCAGCCCGGGGTTCCCTGCAGGGGCCTGGACAGGAAGGAAGGTAGAGCTGGGCAGTTTCTGGAATCCTCCAGGCTGTTCTACTCCCCGCTGAAGCATTCCCCAGAGGTGCTTTGACCTGTGTGCCTGGAGGAGCCAACTAACCCTAGGAGGTTCGACTTCTGCTCTAGACGGGATTCTGTGCTTTCCAATAAACTCCTGTCTGGGGGTTCTCAGGCACAAGTACCCCATTTCCCCCTTTACTAGGATTTTCATCTTGGCCCTCCATTTCACTGGGAACATCTCACACAGCTTTCTGGTTTTTCTATCTAGTCGGTCTGTCTGTTATCACTTGGGGATCCAAGAATACTCAAAACTACCCCACTGGCTCATCCGCCATCATCTCAAAAACACCCCAGGGAGAACTTCACCATGGAGACCAGTACATCACTGAGGCTTGCTGGGTCCAAGCAGACTAGACAAGATGCAGTTATGGAAATGGTTGTCTGTGTAGTGTTGTATGCTGCTGGGGACTCCAGCAGACCCCGTGAGTCCCCCTCTGTCCATCTGAGTTGAAGCCCAGGAGGCAGTGCCCCCTCTAGCTCCCACATCTCTCTTTGCATGCAATTTCTGTGGTTCCACCTCGTGATTCCTGAGATCATTCTCCAATAAACTACTCAGACCCAAAGCTGGTCTGGGGTCTCCTTGAGGGGAACATGGGTCACGGATCCAGACAGACATTCAGTTAAGGAGGATCACTAGCCCTGCCTGTTTCTACTTGGGGGGGAGGGGTTGGGGCACACCCACGAGTGCTCAGAGCTTACTCCCAACTCTGTGCTCAGGGGATTACTCCTGGAACCATACAGGGTGCCAGAGATCAAAGGTGAACAACCCACCCGTTCCAGCCACCCCCCTTCTATTTTAAATCTCCCTCATAGAGTACAACCCTCCCATTCACTTTCAAAAATAAAAGCATGTTAGCTTAATATTTTAACAGCCTTGGATGAGAAATCATTTTATTCCACATAAATGAGATGCTCGTCTTTCCTTGCCTATAGCCCCGTTGCTCCCTCCAAAGGCCCTGGCTGATTAGCTGTTTCCCCACAGACATTATTTCCTAAATGCTAGGCTTGTTTGCCAGAATCAGCAATCCCTCCCTTCCACTGGAGTGCCTACCTGATTTCAGAGCCATGGAAGCCATGGTCTTTATTCGGTAAATAAAGCTCTCCTGTATGGTTAACAAAATGTATATTGAGGGGCTGAAACGATAGCACAGTAGGTAGGGTGTTTGCCTTGCACGCGGCTGACCCAGATTCAATTTCCAGCATCCCATATGGTCCCCCGAGCACCGCCAGGAGTAATTCCTGAGTGCAGGAAGCCAGGAGTAACCCCTGTGAACTGCCAGGTATGACCCAAGAAGAAAAATAAATTCAAAATGTATATTGAATTATCTCCCCTTGGTTCTTTCTGAGGACGGGCCAGGTGAAAGCAGGTCAGGCCAAAGGGTCAGACCCGAATCCACCTCATCTCAGCAATTCATTGAACCTTCTCTCTTCCCTGGAACACGATTCAGCCAGCCCTTCATGGTGACTTTGGAACCTGTCTTGCATTCTAGTTTGTCTGTCCACAGATGGTCGGCCTGAGGTCCCCCTTCCCGGTGAGCAGTTGATAAGAAAGGCTTGGTGGAGGGGGCTCTGTCCGAAGTAGGGGGCCCAGTCTTCTGCCCAAGTGCTCCTTCCTCCTCGCTCCACTCAGAGCCAGGCCTCATCTTGGCAACACCCCCAATGAAGCCCACGCCCTGCTCCCCCTCTACCCCAATCTTGGAACAAGGAACAAGGTATTGATGCGGGAACGGGCACCAAGGGTGACTCATCCGAGCCCAAGACATCAGTGCTAAGAGCGAGCAGACAGGACTTTGTGTCTGTGTGGAGGGAAGGACAGCGTGACAGGCTCCGTGCTGGCGGCTGCAGGGCTGCCTCCACGCCACAGGGCTGTTCGTGTGGTGTCAAAGAGGAGATCTGGGTTGTCTTGTCTTTTCTAAGCTAACTTTAAACACGGCTGACAGCAAGATGTCTCCAACACACCAGCCGCCAGGGCGGCCAGGGCTCACTGTTGCCATGGCGACCGCCAGGACGCCACCGGGCAGTGCTGAACTCCGCACATCCAGCTTCTGCCTGCGAGACCAAGTTTCCTGGGTGCAGGGAGAACCCCAGGACCAACTGGCAGTTGCTTGCCGCTGCTCCTGCCCCAAGGGTCTATTCTATTCTTGGCGTGAGTGTATCATGGTTCTAGGGTCCAAGTATTTTCCGGAAGGGCATCGGGCACCCAGCAACCTTGTAGAACTGGGACTGCCCTGCCCACTGGGAATCTTCTGTGGGCCTGTCATCTACTCCCCACGTCTGTAACCCTGGCATCTGCTCTGCTCTGGTGTGGCTGGGGGTTGCGGGATAGGTTGGGGGAGTTTCCAGCATACTTGGAGACGGGGGCCCTTAGCAAATGCCCCTTGTTGGAGGAACCGGTAGTTCCAGTTAGGAAAACTTATGCTGTGTCTGAGGGACAAAACCCTCTGCGGGATTTCCAGTTTCTTTTTCTCAGGGTACCCGCAGGACAAGGTTCACCCGGGCTCTGCCTCCAGAACTAACTTGGCATTTCTGCAGCTGCAGTGGGTGGGAGGCCTCTGAATGGGGGAGCACTGCAGCCCCAGGTGGAGTCCCCAAGGGCGCAGCCTGATGGACAGCACCTCCCTGTCCGGTCCCCGCAGCGTATCTTCCATCAGGCTTTTGTTTGCAGCATCGAGACGCACCCCAGTCCTTGCGTGTGCTCTTGGCACAGAGTGAGAATGAGTGCCACTTGCTCAGGATCGTCTGAGAAGGGCCATCTCTGCAGTGGCTGCCACGTGGGCGATGGCACAATCTATCCAGGCTCAGAGGGTCTGGGGAAGCCGCTAGGTAAACCGACAGCCTGGGAGAGATGCTTTCGCCTTTTCGCTCCTCTGTTGCTGTTCTTGCTTGCACTGCTCACACATGTTGGTGGTGGGGCTCGTCACACATGCCTGGCTGCGGTGCAGGAGATCTTGGTAGTACCACGAGGCACCGACAGCAGAGCTGCCAGGATTCTGCCCGGCGCATGTGGGTGGCACCAACGCTCCAATTCACAGACTCACATTTGTGGGACAGGCTCTTTAGCCGCTGAACTATACCCAGGTCCCTTGGAGTCACATCAGTCTTCAGATGAACACCAGATGGAGAATACTGGGCTTGCAGAGAGCACTGTGCCCCCAGCTCTAAGCTCAGAAGGGATCTTCCTGCAGGAAGAGATACTTTCCGTCTGTCCACACAAAACTGTCCCTGCATCGCTTTTGTCTTTGTGTCACATTTCTAAGCACACCTGCGAAACTGCCCAAGGCAAGGAAGTCTCAGGGTGTCTGTCCCCTTACCAAGGGCATGGTCCCCCTGACAGCTGATGAATGTTTCTAGAATGTTCCACAGGAGGATTTCTGTTCAATTCAAAGCAAATCTTGTGGTTTCGCAAATTCCAAACCTGCTTCTTCAAACTAAGCTCTCCGTTGAGAACAGTATTCAACTTTGCCTAGAAAAAGATGCTCTTTGCCATCTCAACGGCTCAGCGGACGCTTAAAGGCCCACGCGCCCAGCACAGGGCTGAACTGATTTAGAACCCTTGGCAAGGGTGGCGGGGATTTGAAAATGCACCCTGGCTGAGCCAGAGAGAGGAGCACCAGTACCAGCGTGCTCGAGAAGGTGACACCGACACCAGCCACACTGCTCGGGGCGGGGGAGCTGGGGACTTGGCTCGCTGGAGTTCTGGGTTATCAGCAGCATTTAAGGGGAAGTACCATCCATTTGTGCAACACAGTGATTTCCTCATTTGAATAGTCACCTCAGATAATGACTAACCACAACAGATAGCCAGAGAGAGAGAGAGAGAGAGAGAGAGCCAGCCAAGCCAGCTCGAGTGACTAGAGGAAACTATTTCTAATGAGCTCGTTCATGTCTCGATGCAGAGGTCTGCACACACCACCGTGGCAAGAGGAGTCAAACCCAATTACTGTGCCAGGTAGGGGAGACACTCCCCCCGCTGCAGGGCTAGTTCCCACACCTCTGAGTGACAGCGAGAAAGTAAACTTCAGTCTGGCCTGCATGACGGGAATGCTTGATGAGTCTGGCCCAAATTCAACAGCAGAGACTGAATATTTGAGAGTTGAAAGTCTTCCGTGGTGACACTCATGCACTCCCTCTTGCGCATCACCCCCGCACTTAGCATCTCTCTGCCCATCACCAACTGGAGGATTTGAGGCATCTCAGGGACTTGTGGGAACGGCAGGGGGTATCCACCTGGATCGTTTTTGTTTTGTTTTGTTGGAGCCACGCCTGGCAGCATGCTCAATGCTTAGGGAGCCCCGCATGCCAGGTATTGAACCTGGGCTCCAACAGGCAAAACAGGCACTGCAGCCCTTTCAGCTGCTCTGCTGTCCCTAAGGGGTGAGTTTTTTTTTTTAATGAAGAAACAGCAATAATGAACTTGAACTTGGCAAGACCTCATCAGAGACTCTAGGCTGGCTCAGCGCCCAGTGTGCACGGACTTGGCCTTGGGCCTGGCTCTTTCTTGGATTGAAGGTCCAGCAAAGCCCAGTGTGCAAACCTGCACATGTGGGATATGGGGGCATGTTGCCTCCCTAGAGACCCTCCCTAGAGACCCCTCTAGCCCCCTGCTGTCGTTCCTGCCATCCTCCTATCTGCTGGTCGGCTTTCCTCTTGCTCTAAGATTCCCCAATACTCTTCAAAAAAAAAAAAACCAAAAAACAGCTGGGGGCCAGAGCAATGGTCTAGCGGGAAGGGCACTTGTCTTACATGTGAGCAACATGGATTCAATCCCTGGTATCCCATATGTTTCCCCAAGCACATCAGGACTGATCCCTGAGTGCAGAGAGAGGTAGGAGGAAGCACTGGGCACTGCTGGATGTGGCCCAAAAAAACAAACAAACAAACCAAAAGAAATCCCTCCCTTCCTGTTCAAATTAGCCACAGTCAGTGTCTACTGGGTATTACCCAGAAAACCTCATTTGTTCTCCAAGTCACATCCGTGTTAAGGATGGGTGCTGGCCTCACCTCAGCTGGCCCTGGAAACCAGCTCCTCAAAGAGTTTTTCTGATGCCCGCAGGGATGAGGGAGCGATACCAGAAATTGTAGCAGGTACATGGAATGGGGAGGGCGTGGGGAGAGGGTGGGGTGCCTGGAACTCTGACAGCATTACTAATATAGAGGACCCTCTCAAGGGCAAGGTGACATCAGGACATTTCAGGAGCCTACCATAGAAGGTGGGGGGAAGGTTCCTCTGGCACTCCAGCATCCAGAAACCTGGATGGAACAGAAAAGGAAGAGAGCTGAGTGGAGGGGGAGGGAAGGGCAGGAAGGAGCATCCATCCAACCCTTCCCGGACTGGGCTGCACCCCCCACTGCTGAGCAGCGGTGGGGGGGACTCCCCCAAGCCCACCCCCAGGCCCACCAGAGACTGCTCCACTCTGGGGGCTCTCAACAGCCTGTCACTGACAGCTGCGGGTTGGTCATTTCTGGGACCCTGGAGGGTGGAGGTTATTTCACCCTCAGCAGAACGGATGTTTGCTGCCACCCTTGTCCCTGGCGGTCAGCGACTCAGGTGAGGACTCTGCAACTGGGTGTACCTTCTGGAATACTTCCCCACTCAGCCTGCACCCAGGATCACCGAGCCACACCACCTGGTCTTTCTCCCGTGGGATTCAGGGTATCGCACCCCTGACGTCCTGTTCCCCACTGAGAACAGGATGGGAGGGTGAGAGGGCAGTCTGCCACGCTCTGCTGGACAGCGGCACTGCCCTTCCTCAAACACAGTGACCCCCGCTGCTCTGTCCTTCACAGTGACCCCCGCTGCTCTGCCTTCAACTCCTGCTCAAGCACCGGAAGAGGGAATCTTCCCTCAGAAAGAGCAGCCGGGGCCCAAATCTGGGAATGGGGCATGGGGGGTCTGTGTCCTCCAACAAACGGGTTGGACCCCGGCTCCCACTCCCACCCTTTTGGCAGCAGTTACAGGAACTTTCCTCCTCGTTACCAAAGCTGGGGCCATGCGGTGGGCTCAGGGCCATAAATGAAATGTATCTTTCTCCTCGTTGGGATGCAAAAGGACCAGTTTGCCCCTAATCTCACAGAGGAGACCCACATATCAAAAACTGCGAGCAATGCTCAGAGCTGCAGGCCGGGATTTGCAGTGATTCTCCGCCTCCCTCGCTGCAGAGGCCGAGCCTGACTTTCAAAAAAGGGCATGCAGCCCTTGGCAAGCCCCAAGGAGGGAAATTTCAGCCTGGGGAGGGCCAGGGCCCTCGGGCCCCCTTAGGGGCTCTCCCGAGGGCCTCTCAAAGCAAGAAGGCTGTCTGAGCGAAACATCAAAACTGTAGCATATGTCAAAGGGATGCAGCATTGTTGATTCCTAGCGGAGGCTGCCTGAATATTAGATGCAAATAAGTGCTAATAAGTACGGTTGGAGCAGCTAATGGAGAAACCATCCTTCCCCGGAGGATGGAGCGTGGTGTGCGCAGATGCGTGGGGCAGTCGGGTGGAGCGGCCCAACCTTGACAAGGTCTGACCCCAGCAACGCCTCTGTCCGCGGGTCTGGAGGCCATGCTCTGTTCCAGGTCAAGGAATTAGAACGTCACCAGCTCCCCATGGCCCAGCAAGCGTAAGTGTGAGTGTGTGCGCGCACACCCAGGGGACCGTGCATGGCACCACCAAGCTTCCCTCGACAACCAGCCCCCCAGCCAACCAGTGGTCAGGAGGAGGTTGGGACAGGAGTACACAGTCCGGACCTGTGGCTCAGTGTGTCTTTGCCCACTCCCCCTCACCCAATCTCCCATCATCTCTCCCCCACTCTGGCAGTTTGGGGAGGTGTTGGATGAAGATTACCAGCCCTGCTCCTCCCAGCGCTGGAGTGTCCACCTTGTCCACTCACACCCTCTGCCCCTGCCTGGGGTAGGCAGGGGTGATTTCAGCCACACACACTCTCTCCTAGACAGACAGCCAGTACCATGAACCTCAGTCTAGAACAGTCCCTGGACTCGGTGTCTTGTAGAGGGAGCCCCAGCACCCCTCTGGGACCGTTCGAATCCTGGCCATGCCCTTCTTCCAGATGGGAGGATTCCTGCAGCCCGGTGATGTTGCTCTGCCTCAGTTTCCTCACCAGGAGCAACAACGACCACACGGTTTTTAGAATTAAAGGACGGTCATGAACATCAATAGGTCACAGTTGGTGCCCTCTCGTCTCCTGTCCTATCTTTGAGACTCTGAGCTCACCTGGGCCATGAAGGCTTCCCTGAGAATTGGGGTACCATGCGAGCGGAGCCCTAGAGCGGGGGCTCCAACGCTTCCACTCCTTCCCATTCACATTCCCTCTTTCACATTCCGTTGGCCAGCTGAGGTCAGGCCAACAGTTCAGCAGATGAAATGAGAGCGGGGATGCGCATCCCTCTCTTCCGTAAATGGCTTCTCTGCAGGCTTTGCCAAGTGCTGGGTGAGCCTTCCTCAAGTTCAGTTTCAGGCGTGCCTGCAGAAAGCCCGCATCCTGGCGCCCGCTCGCCCCCTGCAGGCGGGGCTGCCTCTTCCGGGGAAGGACGGGGGGACTGGCACCTCGGCGGCGTCCACGCCCCAGACCGGCCGGGTGCTGAGTGACTCGGGATCTGCCACACCCACTGTTGCCGGGGCGCGCGCGTGGGCAGTTCCCGAGAAACCTCAGGGACCCCCGGGAGGTAACTCAGGTGCGAGGCTTGGGGGCACCTGACGCAAAATGCAGAGCCTCGGGCATGGATGGGGAGGGGTCGGGCGAGGGATCGGTGCAGACCACAGGGCTCGACGCTGCCCCAAGTCCTGGTCCGAAGCCCGCCGATGCGGTAAGCGCGGGCAGGACCCCTTAGAATCTTCCTGCGCATCAGTACCCGGAGTCTCTCCGGCCCGGTTCCCCCGCGGCGTCACTCCTAAGGCGCGCGCCCCTGCGGGGCTGTGGTCACAGCCACCGTTCCGGTGACGCCTTGTCCTTTTCTCGGGTCGGCGCCGGCGTGCGACCCACCGAGGCACTGGCAAGCACTCCGGCCTCGGTCTGGCGCCAAGTGGCAGCCGGGACTCGGGTTCTCAGCCGAGGCCCCCCGGACAGGCAGCCCCACCCCGCGGCCGGCCGCGCCCAGCAGCGGCTACTTCGGAGCTTCCCGCCCGTGGGGGCGCCGGGACCGCAGAGCGCGCGCGGGCCCGGCGGTGCCGAGCGGCTCCGAGGAGTGGGTCCCCTGCCCTCCGGGCCACCGCCGCCGCCGCCGCCACCGCCGCCGCCGCGGTCGCGGCCACCGCGGGGCGGGGCCCGGGACGGGGGCGGGGCGCGGGGCGGGCGCGGCGCTATTTGCAGCCGCGCCGGAGGCTCCGCTCGCACTTCGCTGGGAGCCCTCCCGGCGGCCGAGCCCGAGCCCGCCGCGCTGCAGCGAGCGGGCAAGCGGGCGGCGGCCGGAGGCGTGGGGAGGTGGGGGACCGACCCGGGCCGGAGGCTGCGGGGAGACGCCGCCGCCGCGCCCTCGCCCGCGCCCTCGCCCGCGCGCGCCGGCCGCTCGCAGCGGGAGGAGGCGCCGGGCCCGAGCGAGCCGGGGCGGACGTGCGGCAGGCTGCCCGGGCGCCCGGGAGCAGAGCATCCCCGCCGAGAGACCGCGCCCCGGCCGGGAGCTCCGGCCGCCCCGCGCGCGCCGGCTGCGCCAGGTGAGTGCCTGGCGCCCCCAGCCGCACCCCGAGCCCCGCCCGGTGCGGGTTCCCGGCGGCGAGGGGGGCGCCTGGAGGGTCCCGGGAGGGCGAGGGACGTCCCTTTCCTCCGGTCGGGAGATCGGGGGGAGCTGCGAGCCGCCGGCTGCCGGGGTCAGAGACTGGGCGCGCGGGGTTCCGGTCTGGCTGTACTTTGGGGACCTGCTGCGGGAGCGGGAACTTTAATTAGACTTTTGCTCCTTGGATTCTACTCGCTGCCGCGCGCCTGTGAACTGACTCCCCGCGGGTTCCCGAGGTCCCCGCGGAGCCTCTGCTCCTCGTCCCCGCCCCGGGTGCAAGGAGGGCTGGAGGCGGCGTCGGGCGTCGCAAGAGCCGGACTGGGGCGCCCGGGGTAGGGGAGCCCCCGGCTGGGCGCTGCCGCAGGCTGGGGGGGCTTGGGGCTCCGGAACCGCGGGCGGCGGACTGGGACGCAGGAGGAGATGATGATGGGTGGGGGCATGTGCACCCCAGGAGGTGCACCGCAGGCCACTGACCTATGTAGTCGTTGGGGATCCTGTGTTGGCGTCTGGGACCGTGTGCGGGATGTGTTGGGGGGGTGCGAGCCCCTCCCCCCCAGGCGGCTTGAGGTGTGTGGGGTAAGGGATGGAGGGATGCGTTCTTGCGGGAGCAGCTCTGGCCCCGTTGGTTTCTACTTCTCGCCCATCTGTGCTGCCCTTGCCGAGGCCAGGCGGCTTCACCGGCATAGGATCCGAGATCCAGGATCTCTTCCCCAGCGTGGGACTTTCAGAACTTTCGTGGGTCTCCAGGCCTGACCCTGCGGGTGTCTGCCCCTTAGCTCCCTCCTCAACTGTTTTGTTGGATCCGGAAGGGTTGGTTCCCACTCCCTGTCCTGTTGTCTTTTTGGGTACAAGGGTGGCCCCTGGGCCCTGGGGTCCTGAGTCGGAATTGGGCAGACTGCCAGGTCCTGCTCCCCTCTCAAGGCGGATCTGAGTGGAGGCACTCTCAGACTCCAGCTGAAATGGTCCTGCCACATCCCCACATCCCTGGGGGGACTTAAAGCTGCACCAGGCGACTTGAGCTGCCTCGTGAATTCAAATTCACACCACCCCTGTCCATCGGTGGAGGGTATTTCCTAAGCCCTGTTCTTTAACAGTGTAACCACTTTTCCCGATGCCCTGCATCTCCCGCCAACCCTCTGCCCCTGTTCCAAAAGCAATGCATGCAGGCCACAGGATGGGACGACACTTGGCCCCAGCAGCCCCTTCCACCTGCCAGGATGGAGTCTAGGGACCTTCTCTGGGTCTAGGGAGGAAAAGCATATACAGGAGCCTTGTCAGAGCTGCCTTGGGAAGTGACTCACAGGAGGCTATGGATCTTGGACGTGAGGAGCCAGAGACTGGCTGGCTGGCAGAGAACCCCAGCTTTCCAACACAGGAAACAAACATGCAAGAGTGACCCCCCCACCTATTGCCCGACCCCTTCACCCACAGTCAGGTGGATGGCACCGCTTCCTTGTTTACCTGGAACCAGACTCCACAGCAGTGAATTATGTTCTCCCGGTATTGATTTTTTTTAAAAGACCCCAAATTAAAAAGTCAAGGCTTTCTTAAAGCAAGGTCAAAGATGAATTATTTATAGAGACATCAATCAGTGGTCATGGGGGTGGGGAGGGACTGGTTTCTAAATCGCCTGAGCAGGCAAAAGGAGCAGCTTCCCAGTTCGCTGGCTCTGGCGGGGCAAGGCGCTGGCTTGTGCCAGGTCCCGGGCTCAGCCAGGCTTTGCTGGATGGTGGGCAGAGAAGGAGGCTTTGCACCCCAGCCTGCTGTTGGAGATGCCTCTTAAATCTTATAACCAGAACACCACTTGGGAAATTTCATGCATATTTGCTGTGTTTCCATAACGAACATTTACTGATTACAGAGTAGCAAGGGAATTTCATTTCTTAAAACATCCATTCAAATCTCTGTTTATAGATGTTCACAAGCCGGGAAAGTTGGCTAGCTATGGTTTCCTTTTCGCCACATGTTGTATGGTTGGGAAAGTGCCTGGTGGGCTCATCCGAGACTTGACCTTTAGTTCGCTTACGCTTCACTGAGTCAGATTCTCCTGATTGGAACCATCGTTCAGGTTGCTTCGCTGCTCTCCGCTCCGAGTTCATGCCAGAGGTGGCCTGATGGGCTTTTTGTGGTTTTGCTGATCGAAGAGATGGGCGCTGAGAGCTTTTAGCGTTGTCTGCTGATGCATCTGGTTGGAGGCGCCGGCAGTGGGTGCTGGAGTCTGGGGGAGAGTGGCACCCGGTTTCCTGCCTGGTCTGGAGTTTCAGATTCCTGCTTCCCCCCACCTCTAACTTCCACATGTTGTGGGGGGGGGCAGAGATTGCTGCGCTATCCTGGCGTCCAGGTGGGAGGGGACCTATGGGCATAAGGTGAGCCAAGGATTATGGCAGCTCTGTAATGAACCAGGGGTCACAGTGCGAATCAGCAAACACTTGAAGCCATGTTGGCCTTCCAGCCAATCAGAAAGTAGTGAGTTATAAAGGGGGGATTGATATAGTAGCTGGCCCAGGAGATCAGCATGCCACAGGACAGTGGGAAATAAACCAGTGCCAGGAGGGCGGAATGGATGTATCCACGGCGACACGTCTGGGGACTCAGGAAGTTTTCTCTGGGCTGGCAGCAGCTTGTATGGTGACGACCTGGTGATGATGGTTCCTAGAATCATAGCTGGGACCTGCCTGAGCTCAGAGCAGCCAGGTTCCCTCCTGGGAAAAGGCTGGACCCTAGCAGAGGTGTCCCTGGGCTCCGGTGTGAGGTTGGGGGTGGGGAGGAGGGTTCGGGGGAATGGCTGCACATCAGCTCCGCGAGACGCTGTCTCATTTCTCCCAGGCTGCTGGCGGTGTGACCTGCACTCGGTAAATCACCGTGGCAGAAGATGAGACTTACAGATCGGCCGTGGGGAAAAGTTGTGACTTTTACCCTCGACAAAACTACCTGTCATTTGTGATCTGGAGCTCTTGCCTGCTGGCCACGGAGCAGCCTCCGCCCGCGTCCGGGTGGGCTGAGGTGGGAAAGGCTCCCTGATTCCAGGCAGGGGGTCTGTGTGCCAGCGAGGGGCTGGGGGATGGAGTGGGGGGGCGCACATGGCTTGGGGTGCCCACCCCCACTCTAGCAATTGTGCATTTCCGGAAAGTAAGTGCTGCTAGTGCAGGATGCATGTGTCTGCCAGACCATGGCAAGAGCTGGTCCCGCAAGTGGCATCCACTTATTATTTTGGGGGGGTGGTGGGGTGATACCCAAGCACTGCCTTTGGACTACTCCTAAGCTCTGTGCTCCGGGGTTGCTCCTGAGGGTGCTCAGCGGGACTCTATGGTGCTGGGGATGAAACTAGGGTCGCTACATAAAAGGCAAATGCCTGAACCCCTTTACTAGTTCTCTAGTCCCAAGTGACAGTTCTTTTCTCTTCTTTTCTTTTCTTTTCTTTTCTTTTCTTTTCTTTTCTTTTCTTTTCTTTTCTTTTCTTTTCTTTTCTTTTCTTTCCTTTTCCATTTTGGTTTTTTTTTGGGGGGGCACACCTGGAACTCAGGGGTTATTCCTGGCTCTACACTTAGGGATCACTCCCAGCAGTGCTTAGGGGACCATATGGGTGCCGGGGATTGAGCTCAGGTCGACCCTGTGCAGGACCAATTCCCTATGCACTGGACTATCGCTCCGCCTTCCCCCACCCCCAAGTGACGTTTCTTTGCATTGAACGAGAGTCATCCATACTGAGCCACAGGATTCTCCAGTCCACATTCCTGGGGCCAGACCTCCATCCCTTGTTCTGCCATCTAGTAACATTTAGCGAACATCTCTTGGTGTCTGTTACTGTGCCGGAAACTCTTAAGTGATTGAAGTGGTCCCTGTCTTTTTGGGATTTATAATTTTGGGGGACAGAGATGCTCTCGTCAGCCCCCACTCGCTGATTCATTCTGTCAGGCCGTGCCATTGCCAGATAACCAGTATGTGTGGTCTCTAGGCTCTGCCGCCTGTTAGGCAGCTTCTTCACCTGAACGACCCGGCTGGCCGCTGGGGGGTCCGTGGAGCCGAGCTCCTAGAACCAAACCAGGGGGTGGGGAGGAAAGAGCTTGCTGGGCGCAGGTCCTGCCATTGATGTGCATGTAGCGGGGACACAGCGCCCATCTCAGTGTGGTTGTGGAATGGAGCAGGAGAGGTAGCTGAGGATGCACGAGGAGTCTTAAAACTCCAAAGAACTGGGCCTGGGTCTGACCAACATTGCAAAGTAGGGGGACAGGATGACAGCAGTGGTCCTGCAGGAAGATGGCAGTGGTAGTGGGCATCTAGGAAGTCAATGCCCAGTGCCCAGGGCCGTATCAGGAGCCTCTTTCCTCGGGGGGTGCTGCCCAGACATTCGGCCTCTGGTTCATCCACAAAGCCTCCTGGTCCCCAGCAAGTTTCACCTGTCACCCACGTACATTGCACCTGGCAGCTGGCTGGCACCTGCCCCACTCCTGTCCCTGTGCTCAAGCCAGCCCTCTGTCCAGGTGCCCTGTCCTCCCTCTCCGACTGTTGGGATGGCTCTTTTGGAATCTCTGTTCCAGGCTTGGGGGTCCCCAAACTCTCCCAGGGCCATGAATTTCCTGGGGCTGCCTGCAGCTCAGCTCACACTTGGGATTTCCCCCCCACCCCGGGGTAGCAGGGTCTTCCTTCCTGGTGGGGGTGGGGAGCGGATCTGTGAGTCACCCCGCTTCGATGTGGTGCCCACACTGCTGGCTGCAAGCCCTGCGTGAGCAGCCGCCGACTGTAGGCACGGGCCCAGGTCGCTGTCACCTTGTCCTCACTCTGCCTGGGCCTGAGCCAACTCCTCCCGGGCTGGGCCAGCCCGGGGCCGAGCAGGATGAGAGCCAAGGAGAGGAAGCCAGGGGTCCAGAGCATCTCCTCGGGCCGGGCAGGGGGCCCTTGGCTGCACCACTCAGGCCTCCTCTGTTCTGGCCACTATCCTTGTCACCATGGGTTATGAATGAGCCAGGGCTTTTCCCTGGAAGGGGCCACACAAGCACCTGCTGCTCGGAGCTTCTTGCCCGGGCTCAGGTTGGCACACCCGTGGCAGACCGTTTGCCGCTGCTCTTGAGGCTGTCCATCTTTGGGGCTGACTCATCCCCCCGGGCAAGACCCCTCTGCCCAAGCCTATGACTGCGGAGGCCCTTCTTGCCTGGAGCTTTGGTTTTTGAGAGGCACCCCCCTCCAGCGTCCAGAAACGCCCATGGCGTCTGTCCTGCCAGGCCAGGGTGCAGATGCCCCGACAGCCGTCTCTGGCCACAATGACCCAGCACAGGCTGGGATTCTGATTGCTGCTGGTGGGTAGATGGAGCCCCGCTGTGCCATCTGTCTACACCCGTGGAACTGCGCCTGGTATAGCGCTCACCCGTGCTGGTTGAGCCCTGGTAGTTAGTCTCTGCCAACACCACCCTCTGTGATATCTCTGCTTTCAGTGGCATGACCTAGGGCTAAGCTTTCCACACTTGCTCCTAGACACGACTCTAGAGTGGGGTGCACAGCTTGTCATGTGGTCTGTCTACACGGGCAGAGTTTAGTGGGTGCAGTTCCCGGACAGGCCATCAGTTTGCATAGGATGCTGGTAAGGTGGTCGGATCAGGGTTTCGATCATTTAAGATCAGTGCCTTGGCTCCTCAGACCCCCTTACCAGAGGGTCCTCACTGCTTCCTCCCCTTGCCCCTCTGACCCCATAGTCCGGCTCAAGTGGCATTCCCACAGCTCTGCCCCTGAGGGCCCTCAGGTTCCCTGTCTTCTTTCTCCAAGGCCGGCTTGGGGCCGGGAGTGGTGTAGACATGGGCTGGGTGAGCGGGTACCAGTGGCCCTCCCCTGTCGTGGTGGTGATGGTGCTGGGGGCCATGTCCGTGCTCCGCATGGATCACCGCCCCGGTATGCGTCATAAATCCTGTTGCCCGCGACTAGGTCCGTCTTGCCGTCTCACGCCTCCATCTCCACCAATATTATTTCACTTCCTGAGGGTGAGCCTCATCTGCAAATTTAATTTCTCAACCATTCATCCCCGTGAAAGCACAATTTATGCCCGTTCCCGAACTCTTCCCAGTTCCCCCTGCCATGAATTAAAGTTGCTGGACAGCTACCCCGCATGGCCACGCCGCTGAAGCCACTCACTGCGTCCCGTTTCCCCACCATCACTGAACCATGTTTTCAGCAGGTTCAAGTCTTCGTTTTCCTTTTTCATCCCTAAATGGGAACAACTGAACCGACCCCCAGAGCCCACCTGTATTGTCAGCTTCGCCCCTGCCCCCACCGCCACCAGTGGCCCTGTCACCTTGTGCTTAATCTCTCCACTGAGGCTCGGTCCTCCGTCTCAGGCCCAGCTTGATGCTCACGTTTCCTAGAGAGCATGTACCCCTCCCCCGCCACCCTCCAGGCTCTGCTCCTCCGAAGTAGTTTCCCCCTGCTGCCTTTCCCCCGTCTTACCGTCACTGTCCCACATTTTCAGACCTTTCATTCCCAGTACACCGAAAAGTTTGTGTGCTGTCATGGTGAGCTCCTGTAAACGCCGGAGACCTGAGTGCCCGCCAGGAAGCCAGAATGAGGATGGGACCAGCCTCCCCAGGGCCCCTGGCAGCCCCCAGGCTGTGCATCCCCACCATGGCGCATTTCTCTCCATGCCCAGAGTGATACGGGTTGAAACTTGATGTCAGTGGGTTCTTACATGTGAACATGTGTGCACTGGTTTCCCCTCCAGTCTCACACAAACTGCAGTCACTCGCTCACTCATTGCCGTCCAGGGACTATTGGGTGAAGAGACCCCAATGTGCTTCTCTGCTCTCCTGTTGCCAGAGTGGGGGGATTGTTTTGGTTCCGGGGCCGGTAGAACCATGCAGTGGGCCCATCCAGCAGACGTCTCTGATGCGCGAGGCTCACGGGATGCAGTGTCCTCCCTGGAGGGTCATCTGCAGCCTTCTTAAGCAGGTGCTCAGGCTCTCTCCCTTCCCCTGTCAGAGGGTCCCAGTTGCTCTCCGTGCTCTGCATCTCTATCTTTTCCTTTCTCTTCATCTTTTTCTTTCCACTGTTCTCTGAGTGCATGGGGCCAAAGATTTCACCCTGAGTTTTTTTTTTTTCCCTTTCACTTCCTTTTCGTGGTGGGATGGGGGTAGGGGGATGCCCAGGGTCCTACGTGCTTGGGTTTCATGCTCACATACATGGTTGCAGCAGAGCTGGGGGGTGGGGGGTGCCGGGACACTCGGCGCCTGGACGCTCTGCCACTGAGCCACCTCCCTGGGCCCTCATCCTGGGGTTTTAATTTTATTTCCCAGATGACTAATATAGTACGTTTTTTGCCAAGGATATTTTGAACCTGAAAACATTATTCAACAAATCTGAAAATTCCCTCTCATCTCCATATTGTAGATGTCTGAAATGAGCAGGGGTGCTGCTTTGGAACCGGCTCTGATGCGAGGCAGAGGGTAGAACACGCAGGCGCTGCCCCAGTGCGGTTGGGGGACCGGCCCCAGAATCCCCTGGGGTGCCAGAGTCCCCACGTGGATCCCCGTGGCCTGTGAATCTCTCGGGGGCTCCCCGTGCTCTCCCCCTCCCCGAGCATTGAGACTCCACCCGCCTGTCATAACAGCTATTGTGGTCCCAGTGCCTGGGGCCGTGCCGAGTGTGGGGGATACATCTCTGCCCACAGACGGAAGGAAGGAGGCTGCCCGCTCAGCCTCTGTCCTCTCGTTGACCTGACAGCCTGCTCTGGAGGCCACACCCTCATCCCCGGGGGAGTCCTGCCCTGGTGCTCCATCCCCTCAGCCCGACCTCTCCCCACTGCACGGCCCAGGCCCACAGATTCTTGCAGGCCCCGGACACCGTCCCCCACCCCCGCTGACTGCAGGCTTGAAAGCCTCCCCTACATGACCTCAGCCCCCCAAGGTTCTTTTCCCTTGCTTGAGCCAGGCCCTGAGGATGGAGGCAGGTGCTTCCTCTTTGAATCCTCTCTCTGGCCCTAAATGCCACCTTTTCTTAGATGATGTGACCACTGGCCAGGGGAAGGCAAAAAGAGCCATGGTCTGCCCTCCCTTCCCCCTCAGCCCTGCCTCCCTCTGCCTCCTCCTTCCAGCAGGACCTAGTTATTCCAAAAGCAGCTTTGCTGGGGCCTGAAGGCCAGGTCCTGGGGTTCAAATCTGGATTCTGTCCTTGACTGGTTTGGAGAGGCTCTCTGGGAGTTGCACAACCATGCTCTTGGGTCACGGAAGTGGCTGGAGTGGGGGATAAGGGAGGCAGTCCTGGATGGGGGCTCAAAGAGGGGCCTGGGAGGGGCATGACACCTCGTGGCCCACTCAGTGTGAGTCTCCGCCACAAGGATCCTCCAGTGAGGGCTCAGGCTCCGAGTCCGTGGGAGACCTTGGTGGGGCTGATCTGACATCCAAGGATGTGCAGGCATGACCAGAATTAACGGTGAGTTATGGAAGGCTTCCTGAAGGAGGTGGGCTTAGGACTGTCCATCAGAGGTCAGAGGTGAGACCTTTTCCTGGTGCTGGATGAAGTTCTCTTCAAGCTCCTTGACCATGGACACCAGTCACTGTAAAATAGGGCACCCAAGAATGCACGACACACACAATTGTTTATGTGAGGTGGAGGCGGGTGTGCAAGATGGAAGAGCTAAAAGCAGTTTGGGGAAAACAACACCTTTTCTCTCTCTCTCTCTCTCTCTCTCTCTCTCTCTCTCTCTCTGTCTCTCTCTCTCTTTGTTGGGAGACAGATTAGAAAGGTTTATGCTCCTCTGTGATAACTAATATGAAAGGTTTATCAGAAAAAAAATTTTTTTAAAAAAAGAAACCCTGACAGTTTCTCCAGAATTGATTTGAAGACTTGGCAGTTTTGAGGGATCATTCAGTAACGTTTTATGGGTCGATGCTAATTTGATGCAGCAGACCCATGCATCGCGCCAATTTACTGCCAAACCAACATTAAGCACGGACCTTGCGTGCGAGGTTTATAGGCGGACAGCTCATAAAGATGCATGCTTGACAAGTATTCTGCTTCTCATCGGATGTGCACTGTGGAGTGTTTACTGAACCACCCTTGCCTTCCACGCTCGAGCACTGTTGGGGGCTGGGAGGGGGGCTTCTGCCTGGATGCCCCGTGGATCTTCAGTTTCACTGCTTTTGATCCAGGGTCTTGGGGAGGCTTTATCTCGCAGACCTGTGGGGTGGGGCAAGAGAGGAAACCCCCAGGAAAAAAAGGTGGACTGCCACCTGGGACCCATTTACAAATAACCCATCACCCAAACCATGAGAAGGCCAGGGCTCCTTCTCTTCCTGATAGGGTCACCTTCTTCCAGAGTGCCCCTAAAACAAATCACAGGTCATCCCCAGCTGCAGTCTGTGGTCCCAGGGAAATATAATCTCTGCTTTCATTTTTGTTTCCTGGGCGGGAGTGTGATGGATCACCACCTGTCTCTCTCCGTCCAAATACGCTGTCAGAGGCTCGTCAGCAGGGAGATCACCAAGCTTTGTTTTGCACATCGGAAAGTGTTTAACAATAAAAATCATCACATCTCCCGTCTTTCACCCCTTGAAAATCCTCGGCTGCGTGTTTCCCACAAAGGACAAGTGGGCTTTCGTGGTATTAGTCTCCCCTGCACCCCTCCAGCCCCTGGGTCCTCCCCCTCCCGGTGTTAATTACCGGGGCCAAAAAAACGGAGAAGCTCGCTGGAGGGCGGGGAGCAAGTGCGCAGACCTCTGTCAGCACAAAGCCTCGTGGGTTTTCGCTAGGGAAAATTTGATCTTGGGCAAATGTCAAGGCGTTTTTGAAATCTGTGTTATGATATCAGCTCATTGCCAGGGTAGGGCTTCATCTAGATTTCATAAATATTGTATGGAGTGTTGATACCACCACCTCGGCCAGTTGGAGAAGACAACGGCCACCCCTGACACACACTCACACGCACACGCGCGTACACACACACACACACACACACACACAGCACTCTCAAAAACAGACACACTTACACCATCGCAACTGCAATCTATTGCAGGGTTGTCAGCAAAGCCAATTGGTGATATTTCAATCACAATGTTCTTGTAACAAATTCCATTCAAATTCTGTCGGGAAGGGAGTTAAGGCTTCCTCCTGCAGCTGGGAGAATGATATGCTAAATGTAGCTTCCTGGGGCCCTGGCAGGCATCCAGGGCTTTGTAATTTATACTTCTCCTTCCCTCCTGGTTCTCGTGGCGACCTTGGAACCTCCACACTGGTGACTTCCCCTGTGGTCCCCTGTCTTCTCTGGTGGGGTCCTGTCCCCGAGGGCTCACCGCCACACCCCACAGGCCGGAGCTGTGAGGAAAGGGCGTTTACAGCACGCAACAAGATTGCCGGGGGTTGATCTTGCCTCTGAAATCCGTCAGCCCCCAAAACCGTCAAAAACTGTGTTTAAAGGGGCCTCGTGGATGCCAGGAGCCTTCTCCAGCTGCAGCGCCCAGCCAGGGCATCCTGGAAAAGAAGGGGAGGGACACGCTGCAATTCCCCTCATCAGCTCTTTTTTTTTTTTTTCCTGGCTGAGGAATAAACAAAATGGCCCAAACCGCCGCCGTTCCAGGTTGGAGCAGAGGAGTGGCGTGTAGGAAAGATTAATGTACAATTAAAACCCGTGTACGGTAAATTGCAGGGTGACAGCCATCTAATGCAAACACCGCAGACGTGTAATTAAGAGGAGTTACGGGCTCTCCGGGGTGGATTTGCGGAAGAAAATGCTAGAGAGCTGTCTGTGGCGCAGAGGGCAGGGGTGAGTGTGGGGAGGCGTGGGGCGGGGTGGGGTGCCCCCAGCCCCCCTCCTCCTGTCTGGGGAGTGGCGTGGAGGTGCCCGTGCAGGTCTGCGACTCATTCCCTGCCTCCTGCTCACCTTCGGTGCTGTGACGACAGGCATCCACAGATGGATTTCTTTTTTTTTTTTGCGTTCTTAATTTCTCCTGCTTTGTCAGCTTTTTAAGGAATATGTTACATTATGTGGAAATTGGATGCTAACAAGATTTGTATGAATAAATTAGACTCTTAACTTTTTATGTTATTACAAAATTGAAATGGACTCTAATGACAGTCAGAATTAATGTTCTGTTTCAAATAAATGCCGGGGATGTGACTGAGTTTCCCCATGCTAGCTCTTCATCCTGGCCTCCAGTCTTTTCTGGAGGCTTCCCCGGGAGGTTACCCCAAGAGGGCGTCTCCCTGGGACGCCTGACATCCAACCCGGCAAGCTGGGCCACGCTCTCCCTCTGGGGCTGCTGGGAGAATCTGCCCCATGTCCTGCACTGACCACCTGTGGGACCAGCTGGGGAGTAACCACCTCCCCCTCACCTCCTCAAATCCTCCAGGGGTTCTTTCCTAGCAGGGGGTCTCCCCAATAAACTCAACATTGGGGCAGCTCAGCTCAAGCCTCCCTGGTACTGTTTCTGCCCTGTGAGTGCCCACTGGTGAGTACCCGCACCCCAGAAGCAGCACTGTGCTTCCTGACCTCCCCCATCGGTGCTGACTGGTCAGGAGCCCCAGTCCAGCCTGCCCCACTCAGCCCTCCTGCAGCTGGACACCAGCAGGACCAAAGCCCACCCCTGTCCCCCCAATCTGAGTGGCCACACCCCCTGTGCTGGAGGCCTGGGGGACTGCAGACCTGGAGGGATTGTGTGTGTGTGTGTGTGTGTGTGTGTGTGTGTGTGTGTGTGTGAGGAAACTGGATGATCCGGAGGGGGAGGGTAGAATGGGGATTCGGGGTGCTGGGGTGTGGGCATCGGGTCCCACATGGGAAGGACGAGGAGTCTGGTCCGGGGGGAACAGACAGCAGGAGGCGGGGATGTCCCAGTGTCCCTGCCTGAAGGCCAAGAGCTAGCAAAGTGATATCTCAGGACGCCATGGGGCCTGGGTGGGCTGGAGGTTGAGATCAGGAGGACTGTGATATGGAATATCATCCCCTCCGGAGCCCGGACACCAAACTTTTCGGTTACTTTTTAAGTTCACTCCTCAGTGTCTCCATGAACGACGTCTGGCAGGGCCATCCTGGAGCCCACAGTGTCATTAGCCTGAACCCGGAAAGGCCAGAGCCCGCCCCCCACCCCCGAGACTGCAGGCCCTTGGTGGCAGCGCTGTCTCTGCAGCCTGCCCCCTGCCCACTGTCCTGAGGTCCATGGCGGCTGCAGAAGTGCTGGCCAGTGGGGCCGTGAGCCTCCAGCCGCCAGCCGGCTCGGTCCTGAGCTAGATCTGGCGTCAGTCGAGCCCTGCCCACTTGGCCAAGTCAACATGGGGTTCTCTGGATGAGTGGGAACCGCAATAGCCTGTGTGAGCCCCAACCCCCACGTGAGGGCTCTCCCCCACCCCCAACCTCCCAACCCGTCCCTTCCTAAATCTGAGCCATTCCCCGCAGAAATCCTTCCCAGGAGTCCAAGGAAAGTGAAAACGCTCTTCCCCCGGCGCGGCTCCTCTACTCTGTCAGAGGCGTAGCTTAGCTCTGACACCTTGGGTACCCGGGCTCATAAGTCATGCTCATTTGATAGAGAGGCAGTAATTTGTATGCCTCCTGCACATAACCTGCTTAATCACTTTATGTATCAGAAACGCTGCTCCGTGGTAATGGATCCGTTTCCCTCTCGCTTTTGACACCTGTGTGGCATGCCTTGCTCTGAATTTATCATAATTTATGTAAGCGGTTCCCTGTTGGACATTTTGGCGGTTTTTCATTTTTGTTTTTCAATTTTACAGAACGTAGAAGTGAACATTCTCGCTGTATTCCTCTATGTCACTTCAGGATAAATTCCTGGGAGTGGAGTCTTTGGCTCAAAGGGTATGCATGGTTTTAAGACTTAATTCCTGCTCACAAATCACCTTCCAAGGAGACCCAGAGGTGCCTGCGCGCGCCGTCTCGCTCAGATTCACGCCAGCAAATCTTCGTTTAAAGCAGAAACTTTCTCAATTGTCTAGGTTAAAGAGGGGCAGGCTTATTGCTTTTATAAGCGTAACTTTTCTTTTCATTAAACTAATATATACCCATAGATTTTTTTTATATAGAGCTGGAGAGATAGTATGGTGGGTAGGGTGCTTGCCTTGTATGTGGCTGATCCGGGTTCTATCTCCAGCACCCCCAAACCCTACCAGGAGTGAACCTTGAGACAGAGCCAGGATTGAGTCCTGAGCACAAGTGGGTCCCCAATTTCTTTTTAAAACAGCCGAGATAATGAAAGAGTGTTATTAACCTGGCAACAAAACTATAGATACCCCTTATATTCTTGGAGCTGTTCCTGTGAGTGCCACCACCTCTGCGTCTGTGACGGGGCTGGCCCTGCCCTGTGAACTGGAACCAGTTATCCCAGCATCATTCAGGAACCCTCACTGTTTGCTCTCTGGTTTTCACACCATTTTTTTTCTCTTTTTTTTGGGGGGGGGGTCCATACTCAGCAGCACTCAGGGGCTGGGTATGTGCTCAGGGGTCAATACTGGCAGTATTCAGGGGGACCATATGTGATGCTGGGTTTCAAAATGAGGCCAGTCACAGGCAAAGGCAAATATTTTAATCCTTATACCATGCCTCCAGCCCTATTTCCTGGTTTTCGCATGTTAGCTTGATCATTTGCTAATTCTTTTATTTACTGGCGCTGCCTGTTCTGTTTTAGTCTATTTTAGTACCAGTACCCACTATTTCCATGATTGAACCTCATAGATGCATTTTTTGATAGCTGAGAGGCTGAGAGGGCAAGTTCCCTCTCATTATTCTTATGATCTCATAGCCGTATTCTTTCAGGCACACTTTAAAATATTGGGTTGCGTTTTAAATACTATCCAGTTGAGATTCATATTGAGCTTGTGTTTCATTTAGAGATACATTTAGGATCAATCTGGAGATAAACTGACCTTGTACTATATTGATTACATTTTACCGTATTGAGTCTTCTGATTTGTCTAACCCGTGAATGTTTACCAGCTATGTGCCAGGTACTTTTCTAAGGCATCGGGGATACCTGGATCTCCCTCAACTCTGAGATGTCAGCCTGAGAGTTGCCTTGAAAAATCCATATGAGGGGGGTGGAACAGGGAGTTAGGGTGCAGGGGCGGGCCAGAGAACTGAGTGGGATGGCCAGGGTGAGCCTCCAGGGGAAAATGAGGCTTGAGCAAAGGCAGAGGATTGAAGGTCTATGGATAATTGAGGTGCAGTTTTCAGCCTCGAAGCTGGGAGTTGGGAAATGTAGGGGCACGCTCCCGAAACCGTGCAGACTGAGGCCAGGTATACAGCTCAATGTTCTACAGGCCCCATCACAAAGAATCATCTGACCCCAAATTTTAACCATCCTGAAATTGAGCTGAAGAGATAGTACATGCCTCACATGTGACAGGCCTGGATTTGAACCCCCGGCACTGCATATGGTCTCCCATGCCCCACTAGGAGTAATCCCTGAGCGCTGCCAGGTGTAGCTCAAAAACAACAACAACAACAACAAGGGTCCTGAGGCTGAGAAATACTGAACTCACAAAGATTTTCCAGGCAGAGAAGGCACTTGGTAATAGGTCTTAAGGCTGAAGTGGGGAAGAGAGAAAGCGTCGTTGGAAGGGGAGGGCAGCTGAGTATGAGGCTTCAAAGGGTGGGTGTAGGGGTGATGGGAAGAGGTAAAGTGACCTGGGCCTGGCAGGCTGGATAAAAAATTAGATTTTTATGCTAAGTCACCATAGGGTTCCAAAGCCACGCATGCCACGATGGAGCCTGTTTCCAGGACATGTGACTCAATAAAGCTAGCAAGAGTTTGGAGGACCCAAACTCAGGTGCTCGCAGTGACTTGGAAATAACAGGGCAGAATCCAGGCAGATTTTGGAACCAACAGAACTTTCTTATATCTTGGATTGGGATTGGAGACCCTAGAAGAGTGGAGTTGCCCAGCAATTATGGTAGGAAGGACGGAGGGGTGGAGGAGTGGGGGGAGGCGGGCGGGGGAGAAGAGGCATTGGGATTCAGGTAAGGACGGACTGTAAGTGGGATGTCGAATGCCGACCTGGCCTAGTGCTGGCTTGGGCGGGCTTGGGGTAGGTAGAGAGTGTAGAGCTAGATATAGAAATTGGGGGGTGGTTCTCATCTGGCTCTCATGTGGTTTTGGAACCATACAAAAGAGTGCTTGAGGTCAGTAAAGAAGTGATCTCAGACTGAGAAGAAAAGTGATCATTGAGGTCAAGAATCTTCCAACACATTAGGTCATGGAGATGAGGCATGAGCCACAAAAGAGTCTGAGAAGTGAGGGTGAGGAAGGAAAACCGCGTCTCAGAAAGAGCGAAGAGTGCTTCATGGAGGAGGGATGGTCTTTGATTTATGTGCTGGGGGCAGGTCAAGGAAGACAGTGACCAAGCATTGGCCAGCGGGCTCAGCAAGGAGAACCAGCAGGAGTGGCTGGGTGTGAGGGGGGACAAGGTTCTGATTTACGTGCGTCTGTGAGGGAATGGGAGAGATGAGATGGATAACTCCAGATGTTTTCTACAAAGGGGAGGCAAGAGATGGAAATGTAGCTGCAGAGGAAGAGGGAGGGAGAGTCTTTGTGTCTGTTTTGACTACAATGTGTTTATGGGCCTGGAGCCTTGGAACTGTAGTGGACATAGATGTGGACGGGGCCTCTCCCATCAGTCCCTCGGCCTCCAGGGAAGGCTGAAAAGGCATCATGGGTGAACATGGTAGGTAGAATCTGGAACCTCCACCCCCCACCACACACAAACCCACAGACAGCAGTATTGAGATATAATGACCTATCATATCATTCCTCTATTTCAAGTATCGAATTCCATGGTTTTCAGAATGCTAATGAATTGTACAACTGCCAGCATTGTCAATTTCAGAACATTTCATCATCCCGAAAGCAACTCTGTAATATTAACTCTTCATTTACACTTCCTCAGCCCTTGCCAATCACAAGTCTGCTTCTCTCTGTTTAAATGTGCAATTCTGGAAATGTCATATAAATTTTATCATGCAATGTATAATTTTTAAAATAGCATAATAGCTTCATTCACTCTGTGGTACTTGATTCCTTTTTTATGATAAAATAATATTCCAATTTATGAGTATGCTCCACACCTCTTATTTTATCTTTTCATGAACTGATGGGCTTTTGAGTTATTTCTACCTTTGAGCTATTATTTGCAAAGTCACATGCTCATTTTTTGGGTGAACATATGTTTCCCTTGCTCATGGGTCAGATTCCTGAGTTATTTGGTCATTCAGTGCTTAACCATTGGAGGAACTTCTTGGCAGTTTTTCCAAATGACTGCACCATTTTACATTCCTCCCAGCACTATGTACAAGAATTCTCTCTCTCTACCTCTTTGCCAATATTTGTTCTTGTCCATCGTTTTGATGTAAGCCATCCTAGTGAGTGCGAGGCAATCTTTGATTCCATTGTAGTTTTGATTTGTATTTCCCTAATGACTAATGATGTTTAGCATAGTTTCATGTGATTATTGGTAATCTTTGAGAAAAGTTTATTCATATCCTTTTTCACAAGTTAATTTTTTTCTATTATCAAGTTATAAGAGTTCCTTATTTATTTTGTTCTTTATTCTGGACCTGACTTTCTTATTAAATATATTATTAGCAAATATTTATCCTACTCTGTGGGTTTTCTTATCATCTCCTTGATAGTATCATTTGTAGTACAAAAGTTTTTAATTTTGATGAATCCCAGTTTGTCTGTTTTTTTTTCCCCTTTTGTTGCTTGTTCCTTTGATAGTATGTCTAAAAAGGCCTTGCTTCACTCAGAGTCATGAAGATATACTACTTTCTGCTTTCTATTTATTATTTGTTTTTAGTTTAATTTTTCTTTCTAATTAAATTGACAAGTGTTCTCAGGACATTATTGAATAGCATTGGTTTCCTTTGTTCTATATCTAACTTTAATGTTTCACTATTAATCATTATGCTGTCTATGGGATAAATTATTTTAGAAAAAAGGATCCTGTGTTAGTGTTCATAAATAATCAGACACCTTTAATATATTGTCTATGTATGTAAACATGTTTTTTTCTTTGACCTATTGATGCAATAAATTCTATTAACACATATTCTAGCACTGAACCATTCTATAGTGCATTTATGGATTAATTTTAATTTGCTGGAATATATTATCTCATTATACTGCTTGTTCAGTAACCAGAAGCTTCATAATTTCCTTTGTGATTCTTTGACTCATAAATAAACTCAAACATTCGAAGGGCATTTTTTTCTGCTTTCCAATTTTGTTGCATTGTTGTCAGAGATTGTGGTTTGCATACTATTGATTATTTAATTTTAGTTGAGAATCGCTTTGTGTCCTGGTTCCATTATGCTTGAAATTATACATACCCACTAATTATTGGGTGCAGATTTTTATGTAAATCTATGCTCTATGCATTTTATTTTGGTTTGAGGAGGCCACACTTGTGGTGCTCAGGGGCTATTCCTGGCTCTGGGTTCAGGGGTCACTCCTGGCTCTGCTCAGGGGACCATGTGGTGCTATGGATTGAACCCCAGCCTACTGCATGCTCAGCCTGTTGAGCTATCTCTTTGGTAGCTATATCCATTATTTAGCTTAATCTCTTTTGTTTTTTAACATTTCAGTTGCAACTTTTGTCCGTTTGGGGCCATACCCAGTGATGGTCAGGATTTACCCTTGGCTCTGCATTAAAGGATCACTTCTGGTAGTGCTTGGGGGACCATATTGGAATGCCGGGGATCAACCCTCTGGTCTGTGGCATACAAGGCAAACGCCACCCCCCCTCCTGTCCCTTCACTCTGGCCCCTGATAGTACTTTTTAGTTTCTCTTTCAGCATTTCTGTATCATCATGTTTTGGAAGTGTCTCTCATAGAAAGTTTAATAGTTTTACAATTACTAGTATATTTATATCCTTTCCAAAAGTTTTTGTATTTTCTACTTTTATAGTTTCTACTTTTTATGGTTTCTTTTTTATCTTTTATGCTTTTGATGGATTATGCTTTCTTTAGTCTTTTTTTTTCTCTAGCTTCTGGTTTGGAAGTTATATATGCTATTTTTATTCTTTTAGTGATGTAGATTGCATTTTTAATATGCATGCTCAGTTTTAAGATGCATACTTAAAGAGTATGGATTAAATAAAGTGTTATACCCTCCTCCAAAACAGCCGTGGGATTCATTCTGATATATTCCCATTTCCTAACTGTTGTCTGATCCTAACATTATATTATTAACGAACTCTCCAGTTTTATCATCGTTATTATTATAATACATAGCTAATGATTATTTAGATTCATAACAGCTTTCTAACATTGTGGCGAACACTTCCTGTCTAGCCTTCCACTCCTCAGGGTTCTGTTTCTGATTGCCTCACTCCCCTCTAGTAGCTGTTTTCAGGAAGACCTGCGTAAATTTTCATGGGCTTTGCTCATTTAAATATTATTTTTTTAATTTTATTTTTTATAAGGTAGTTCATAACATTTGATTACACTTAATATTTGAACACCAACCCCACCACCATTACACCTTCCCACCACCGTATTTCGGATGTTTCCATCCCGAACCCCAACCCCTGTCCTGAAGCAGAACCGAAATAATTTATTTTGTATTGTTTGTTATGAATAAACTGCTGAAAATGCTCCAAAACTGTTTCCTTAGAGGAAAATGTCTGAAGATTGTTGTATTTCACCCAGGGGCCATTAAGAGATTACTAACATGTTGTTAAAGGTTGAGCATTGTGTGCACATATATAAAAGATATATATATATTTTTTTTTTACAGATATATCTTAAAAAGATGTTTCCCTCTAAGATTGGTTGCTTTCTACTTTAAACCCCATCAAATGTGGTGCGCTACTCTTGGAATATTAGTGGTGTGAAGTATGAGATGCCGGGTGGCCACATACCTGCGTTTTCTACGGATTCACTCATGGGCTAGGCTCGGCCCAGGTGTGTGGAGAGCGGCTGTGAGCATAGCAGTGGTTGAGTTCTGGAGGTTTTTTGGCTGCCAGGGCTGGCTTCTTGGGGTGGGGAGGGGCCTCACCCGCCCCCATCCAGGGCACTCTGAATAAAGCAGCCTGGCACCAGGTCCGGTGGCATGGCTATAGTGAGTCATTTTATGCTCTCTTCCGAGAGAGGACAATGAGTCTCTGGATCATGGCCATAGATGAGATGATATGGCATCAGCTAGAGGTGGCTTGTGGGCGTGACTGCCAAGTTGCCAGAAACAGAGGGAGATGGAGGAAGGTCACCTATTCCTGGTTCCATTGAACCTGGAGTTTTCAATCACAAGTCCTGCATACCTGGTTTTCTGCGGATTCACTTGTGGCTAAACATTATTTTAAACCCTCTCGCCTATGCTTTTGCTTTTGGGACACACCCAGTAGTGCTTGGGTCTACTCTCAGCTCAGTGCTCAGGATTTATTGCTGGAGGTGTACAGGAAACTCTGCAGAACAAGAATTAAACGTGAGCCTCAGGCATGCAAATCCTGCGTTCCAACCCTTTGAGCCAACTTTTTGTTCTGGCCCCTGTCCTTAACTTACAGGCTTGAGCTGACGTAGAACTTGGGGATGATAGCTGTTTTCCTTTAGCTCTTTGAAGACTGGTGCCATTGTTTTCTGGTCCACACTATTCCTCAGAGAAGCCCGATTTCATGTCAGTCCTTTGTACATAATGTTTTTGTCTAGGTTTTATTTCTCTCTTTAGTTTTTTTTTTTTGCTTGTGTGTGATTTTTCTCTTTGTTTTGGCATTTTTCAGCTTCCCTCAAGTACATCTAGATATATAATTTTATTTCTTCTGCTTGGAAATTGAGGCATTTATTTATTCTATTCCAGGACTAATGGCTTTCTTAAGTTTTGAAGAAGAAAATTTCAGCCATCATCTCTTCAAATAGTTCCTTTTCTTTTTTCTCAGCTCTAGCCTTTGAAGTCCCAGCCACATGCATGGGGTAGAATTTGGGGGGGATAGGGGTGCAGTGTAGCATAGCATGGTGGTGAAGGACCTTGTCTCTGAGAAAATAAAAGAACATGAACCTCAGTAAAGGGGTCCATGAATATGACTTCTCCAGTGCTTAAAAGCCATGTGTGTGGTGGTGATGGTGTGTGGGGAGGGGGATGACTTAAACCCACAGTTCTCCCATCTGTATGTTGGACATAATATCACAAATCATGAAATCCCATTGATCATCGATTTCTCGAGCGGCCTCAGTATGTCTCCATTTGTCCTATCCCTGAGATTTTAGAAGCCTCTCTCTACTCGGCCTTCCCAACGATGCCACATTGGAGGCTCTTTCAGGGTCAGGGGAATGAGATCCAGCTTTTACTGGCTTTGGCATATGAACACCATGGGAAACTTGCGAGGCTGTCCCATGTGGGCAGGAAACTCTCAGTAGCTTGCTAGTTTCTCCCAGAGGGAGTAGGTTATAAGATATCGCGTGGCCGAAAAGTGGCCGCGCGCTTCTGGGAGCTTGCTTTTAAGTCTCTGGATGTTGGCCATTGATGGAATTACACACACCTTGGTTCCTCTGCCAGTACCTTCATGCATGAGGCTTGTCTGAACATGTGGAGAGGGGCCTTGAGCATGGCTGTGGCTAGGTTCCGGTGGCCTTTGGCCATCGGGAGCTCTGCTCGGGGCAGGGAGGGAAGCTGGAGCCCATCCCCTCCAAGGGGCCCCGGAGGAGACAGCCAGGCATGTGGGCAAGAGACTCTCTGCATCGCTCTCTTCTGGGAGATTGCTTTTAAGTCTCTGGATGTTGGCCATTGATGGGATTACACACACCTGGGTTCCTCTGCCGGTACCCTCATGCGTGAGGCTTGTCCGAACGTGTGGAGAGGAGCCTTGAGCATGGCTGTGGCTAGGTTCTGGTGGTCTTCGGCCGCCGGGAGCTCTGCTTGGGGCGGGGAGGGAAGCTGGAACTCATCCCCTCCGAGAAGCCCTGGGGAAGACAGCCAGGCATGCAGGCAAGAGACTCTCTGGCTGCGTCATCTGTCACCCCGTTGATCGCCAGGGTTGGACATAATAATGATCCCAAACTCTTAGGTTGTTGCGACCATTAATTTCTGGCAAGTGCTAAAGATAGCTCCTGGCACACAATCAGCTTTAGGTACATCTTGGTAACCTTCATGGACCCCGTTCATTGTCCAGAGATGCCCCGCTGACCCTGGCATTGACATGGTGGCCTCAAGGTCATCAATGTCAGTTTTTTGGAAGGCCTCTGACTCTGGATCTGTCTCTCGGGATACATTCCTGCCAATTTCTCCCCACGATTGAGTCTATTTCAGACCTCCCTCTAAAATCTTCTGATAACCTCAGTCTCACGTTTTCCACGAGTGCATCCGGGTGATGATGTCAGCTTTATCTCCTGGATCACTGCGTCCATCTCCCGCATTACTAATTCATCCGTGATTAGACCTCTACCACGTGTTTTTCCATTTCAATCATGAGATAGATATTTTTTCTTTTTTTTTTCCACTTTGAGAATTTCTATGGAGATCTTTCAGCTCTACATGCTTGTTTTCCTACTCCTTTCGTGATTTTTTTTATACTTGCTTTTTCTCACTTAATAATTTAGAACGTAATTACACTATCTTTTCCACTTTTCCCTTCTCCCAGGTTCATGGAGCGCTGCTCGTCTTTGTTTATCAGTTGATTTTCCCTCGTGGTGTAACCTTTCCTTGACTGAATTGTAATTCCTGTCTGAAGCACAAATCATCCAAACGAATTAAAGAGTAATGATGTGTTAGGAAGGCAGCCTCCCCCGTTCCTGGGTGACAGAAGCCACGCGACCTCAGATGTCTCCCACACTGTCTGTGCGGATGTGCCCCCTCGGCCCCAGAATTTCTCTATGTGGGCATTCATCTTGGCACCACGCAGATCAGGCACAGTCAGACTCAGTAGCCACAGTGCAGACTGGAGATTTCCTTTCTTTCTGGAAGATTTCCCACCCCTGCAGGATCCTTCTTTTTTCCTCCTTCCACCGGCTGGGGGCTGCATTTTCCAAGCCCTCCTTGCCCAGAGGGTGGGGTCTCGGCTACCGCTGGAGCCTGAGGGCAGAGAGTGGTTCCAGCTCCTGGTTTTGTGCAAGCCTAGTCTGAGACGCGGGCGCCTGTGGACACAGCCACTACGGGCCTCTGGGGTGGCCATCTGTCTCTCAGTGCCGCTGGGACCGAGGCTGACACTTGGCTCCTGCTCTCAGCCCCCCTCGTTTTTAGCACTTCAGGATTTTCCTTTTCTTACCTTCGAGCTCAATGTTGGATTTAATGATTTCGTATTATATTTTCTTCAGCACTTCCATGCATTTGGTGCTGGGGGTGGTGGGGAGGAGGGGCGGTAGGGCTGCCAGTGTCTTTCCCTTGAGATTTTTGCATTTAGAGTGACACGCCAGATGAGTCTGTGATTTTATTTTTGTTTCCTCTTTGGCAGCTTTCAGTACTAGGGTTATGCGAGATTCATAAAATCAATTAAGAAGTGTTTCTTCCTTCTTTATCCTCCGGAATGTTTGAAATAGCAAGGAAGAACTTTGTTCCTTGAAGGTTGGAAATTTTACAATGCAAGAAGAGACTGGTGCCCCTAGAGTTCCCACCTTATTTCTCTGTTCAGCTTTTCTGGTTTTTTTTTTTCACCCAGTTTTCTAATTTTTGCTTCCCTAGTCTATCATACAGTTCGTCAAAAATTAAGTTAATTAAATTGTGGAGGGGGTCAGGAGGCCACACTTAGCAGTGCTTCTCCCAGTGGGCCTTGGAGTCTATATGGTACCGACAATTGAACTTGACCTCCTGCAAGCAAAGCTTGGGCCAGCCCCTTGGGCTGTCTCTCCAGCCTTAACATTTTAAAAAATTATTAGCATGGAAATCTATATGATGTTCTAATATTTCAATACATTTTTGCATATCTGCTTATTTCTCTTTACCATCAGTGGTTTTTTTCCCTCTATTTATTTTCTTAATTGGATTTTGCCCGAGATTGGTATATTTTATTGACCTTCTAAAGACACAGCTATTGGAATAATTTATTTATCGACTATTGAACTCAAAATCAGTTCCTTCTCCTTTTATCTTTAATCCCTTGTGAAGGTTTATTATCTTGCTCCCTTTTGGATTTTTTGTTTGTTTGTTTTGGGCTGGAGCGATAGCACAGCGGGGAGGGTGTTTGCCTTGCATGTGGCCGACCCGGGTTCGATTCCTCCGCCCCTCTCGGAGAGCCCAGCAAGCTACCGAGAGTATACCACCCACACTGCAGAGTCTGGCAAGCTACCCGTGGCGTATTCGATATGCCAAAAACAGTAACAAGAAGTCTCACAATGGAGACGTTACTGGTGCCTGCTCAAGCAAATTGATGAGCAATGGGATGACAGTGATGCAGTGATAGAGTGATACAGTTTTGGCATCACATCTGGAAGTTCTTAGGGCTTACTCCTGGCTCTGCACTCAGGGATCACTCGTGGCAGTGCTCAGGGGACCATATGAGGTGCTGGGGATTGAACCCTGGTCATCCATGTGCAAGGCAAATGCCCTTCCACTATACTATTGCTCCAGTACCTGCTCTTTTTCTGATTTTAAAGTTCAGTGCTCAAGCCATTTATTACCTCTTTTTCTTTACGAGTAAGACACTTAACGCTGTAAGATTTCCTCCTGAGTATAGTTCCAGCCACACTCCATAACTTTCAGTGTTGTCATTATAATTTTTCATAGTTGAAAACTGTTATTTCTGTTTCTTTGATGGAAGAGAGGTGCATTCAGGAGATTATTCTCAATTTTTTAGTTTTTCAGTTTTTGTTATTAATTTCTAGTTTGATTGCATTATATCTCTCTCACTTTAAAAAACCTACCACATTTTCACAAAACCTATGATGCTGCTATAACGCACACCATTATTTAACTAATCATTAAGCAAGGAATAAAATCCTAGTTGGATCTTAACATTGCACCAATTGGCAGATGTATCTTCATTTTATAGATTCATCATCATCACCATCATCCCGTTGATCGTCGATTTGCTTGAGCGGGCCCAGTAATGTCTCTATTCGTCCTAGCCCTGAGATTTTAGCAGCCTCTCTTTACTCGTCCTTCCCAATGGCGCCGCATTGGAGGTTCTTTCAGAATCAGGGGAATGAGATCCATCATTGCTACTGGTTTGGGCATATGAATACGCTATGGGGAGCTTTCCAGGCTCTCCCATGTGGGCAGGAAACTCTCGGTAGTTTGCCAGGTTCTCCGAGAGGGAGAACTAGGCTATAAGCTTCTGGGAGCTTGGTTTTATAGTCTCTGGATGTTGGCCATTGATGGGATTACATGGCGCTGAGGGCACTTTCTGGGTGTGACCGCCTAGCTACTGGAAAATGGGGGATCTGGGCAGAAGAGTGGGGAAATAAAACAGTACACGGGAAATGTGATTGCGTTCAGCCCCAAGCCCTGCTTGGGGTAGCCCACAGCCCCGCCGCGTATGGGTCCTAAAAATAAACAGCAAAAATAAAAGCAAAAAGTGCATCTCACTGCACCATTATGACAATAATAGCCGAGAATGATCACGCTGGACAAGATATGAAGGTTAAAAGTAGGTAAGGGATATTCTTGATAACCTTTTAGTATCAATATTGCAAACCACAATGCCCAAAAAGAGAGAGAAAGACAGAGAGAGAGACAGAGAGAAGAAAAACGTCTGCCACAGAGGAAGGCAGGGGGTGGGAGTAGGGGATGATGGGAGGGAACCTGGGGACACTGGTGCTGGGAAATGTACACTGGTGGAGAGATGGGTGTTGGAACACTGTATGACTGAAATTCAATTATGAACAGCTTTGTAATGGTCTGTCATCGTGATTCAATAAAAAAAAGTTTGTTTTTTTTTAAAGTGCATCTCAGTGTGTGCCGAAAGTAGATAATGGACCAAATACAATGACCTCTCAGTGTCTGTGTTGCAAGCTATAATGCCCAAAAGTAGAGAGAGAATATGGGGAATATTGTCTGCCATGGAGGCTGGTGGAGGGATGGGTGTTTGATCATTGTGTGATTGTAACCCAAACATGAAAGCTTGTAACTATCTCACGGTGATTCAATAAATATTTTTTTAAAGTGCATCTCAGAATGTAGAAAACATGGAGTTTATCCACCCCTTTAAAATCTCTCTGCAGGGACTGGAGTAATAGCACATCGGGTAGGGCATTTGCCTTGCACGCGGCCGACCCGGGTTCGATTCCCAGCATCGCATATGGTCCCCTGAGCACCGCCAGGAGTAATTCCTGAGTGCAGAGCCAGGAGTAACCCCTGTGCATCGCCGGGTGTGACCCAAAACACAAAATAATAATAATAATAAAATAAAGTAGAGCATCTTCTTAATGTGTGACTCTGAAAGGAACATTCTGGAACATTCTGCGCATTCCACAGAGGCACACACTCGTGCATATACAAAATCAGTCTTGAGACTGCTTTCCCAATTTTCAGTATCTTTGCTAATTTTTCTGATCTGCTTAATCTTCCCGTTTCTTAGTGAGACTTAAAATCTTCCACTCTTACTCTTATGATGGATTTGAGAATTTTCCTCCAATGGCCACTTTCTTTTTTCGTGTGTGATTTTATTTGTTTGTTTGTTTGTCTATATATTAATTTTTGTCTTTGGATTCCCCTGCAGTGCTGGAGGTAACCAGGGCTACTGCAGGGAGTAGCTGGGGAGGTGACCCCGAGCCAGGGATCGAACCTGGGGTCCCATGCAGGCCAAGTATATGCTCTAGCCCTCAAAGCTCTCTGCTCTGACAGCTACGTTTTACTTTCTATATTCTGAGACTCTGTTGTTAGATGCCTGCAAGTTCCCATGGTTCTCTTTTTCAAATGATTCTTTTTCTTGTTATAGTGTGCCACTCCAAGCTCCCTGAAACTTTTTTTCAGCTAGGAATACCATGACGTCAGCTATCCTTGACTCCAACTTCCTGCTGTTCTACTTCCCATCCTCTTCCGAGTTGTTTGTCTAGCGTGGGAACACAGACACTGGCAGTTGGGGTCTCAACCAGGAGCCCTGTGGCTCACGCTGTCCCCGTACTGGGTTTTCTGTCACCTCTGGAAGCCTTGGTCACCCCATCTGAAATGAGTCCTCATCACTGCGACCTTGCCGATGGGCTCGTCTGGAGGTTCGGCCATGTGTGGGAAATGCTTCAGCGGCAGTTTGGCATTATGGTGCTGTGAACACCCCCAACCACAAGGGGATTAGCATCTTCTGCCATTTGTGGGCCTCAGTAATGTTTTGGGCTTGCCTGCCTTCCTTCCTTCCTTCCTTCCTTCCTTCCTTCCTTCCTTCCTTCCTTCCTTCCTTCCTTCCTTCCTTCCTTCCTTCCTTCCTTCCTTCCTTCTTGAATCACCATGAGATACAGTTACAAAGCTCTCATGATAGAGTTTCAGTCATACAATGTTCCAACACCCATCCCTCCCCCAATGTACATTTCCCACCACCAATGTCCCCCATATCCCTCCTGCCACCCTGTCCCCCAGCGTGCTTCTGTGACAGGCACTTTTCTTCTTTGTCTCTGTCTCTGTCTCCATGCCCCCCCTTTCCGGGCGTTAGAGTTTGCAATACAGATACTGAAAGGCCATCATATTTAGCCTTTGCCCACTTTTAGCACACATCTCCCATCCCAAGCAATCTCTTCCAACCATCATTGTCATAATGGTCCCCCTTCTCTATCCAAACTGCCCTCTTCCCCAGCCCTTGAGGCAGGCTTCCAACCATGGACCGTTTGTCCTGACCCCTTTTCCTACAGTCCTTCATTGTTAGTCTCATACTATTGTTTATATATATATATATATACATATATATACATATATATCACAAATGCAGTCATTCTATTGTCTGTCTTTGACCTTCTGACTTATTTCACATGGTGCTCTCCATGTCTATCCATTTATAGGCCAATTTCATGACTTTATTTTATTCTGACCACTGTACAGTATTCCACTGTGTAGATGTACCACAGTTTCTTTAGCCAGTCATCTGTCCTCAGGCACTCAGGTTGCTTCCAGATTCTGACTACTGTGAACACTGCTGCAATGAATATACCAGTGGAGATGTCATTTCTTTTTTATTATTTTTATTTATTTATTTATTTATTTTTATTGAATCACTGTGAGATAGTTATAAGCTTTCATGTTTGGGTTACAATCACACAATGATCAAACACCCACCCCTCCACCAGTGCACATTCCCCACCACCAATATCCCGGGTTTACCCCCCCCTTTCCCACCCTCCCCCTGCCTCCATGGCAGACAATATTCCCCATACTCTCTCTCTCTACTTTGGGGCATGATGGCTTGCAACACAGACACTGAGAGATCATCATGTTTGGTTCATTATCTACTTTTGGCACACATCTCCCATCCTGAGATGTCATTTCTATTGTGTGTTTTTGCACCCCGGGGGGTATAATCCCAGGAGTGGTATACTGGGTCATTTGGAAGCTCAATTTCTAGTTTTTTTGAGGAATGCCCGTATTGTTTCCCAAAAAGGCTGAATCAGTTGGCATTCCCACCAACAATGAATGAGAGTTCCTTTCTCCCTGCATCTGCACCAGCACTGTTTGTTCTTTCTCTCTCTTTTGTTTTTTTTTTTGATGTGTGCCAGTCTCTGTGGTGTAAGATGGTATCTCATTGTTATTTTGATTATTATCTCCCTGATGATTAGTGATGCAGAGCATCTTTTCATGTGCCTTTTGACAATTTGTATTTCTTCTTTGAGGAAGTTTCTGTTCATTTCTCCTCCTCGTTTTTTTGACGGAGTTGGTTTATTTTTTCTTATAAAGTTCTACCAGTGCCTTATATATCTGGGATATTAACTGCGTACCTGATGAGCGTGGGTAAATATTTTTTCCCATCTTGTGCGCTGTCTCTGTATCTTGGTCACCATTTCCTTTGAGGTGCAGAAGGACCTTCTTGGTTTTGGGCTTATTTCTATCCATCTATTTGTGGTTTCTAATACTGCTTTCCTTTGTCCTACTAGGTCCAGTTGATACAATTTTCTTTTCTCCCCTTTATTTTGAAAACTACAGTTTTCCCCCATTTATTTAATTTAGTACCCTTAAAATGATAATAGACATGTTTAAGTATGCATTTTTTTTCTTTTAGCTAAAGTTTCAACTCTGTCATCCTCCAAAACAAAATAAGCTGGGACCTGAAGACAGGGGATGGGTTCTCTCTTCCTCTCTCCCTCCAGCTTCCTTCTTGCTATAGCGGAGAGTTTTGATTCTCTCTCTCCATTTTTTTTGCCTTCATACAAAAGAAGTGTTATTAATGTTTAGAGTCGACAGTTAATTAAATTTGCTAACAAATTTTACCAGCATTTCTGCTCTCTAAATCCCGCTCGTTCTTGCTGGGTTCATTTTTCTTGCAGAAACTGATCCTTCAGTAATTCTTTCATTTTAGGTGGCAAATCTTCAGCTTTGGAGAGCTGGGAATGTCTTCATTTTGTTCTCATTCTTGAATAATTGAATAGAATGACCTTTATTTTTCCTGCTGCACTTGCCAAAAAAAATAATAATAATGTGATTTTTCTCCCATCTTCTGGACATCTGTTGGTGCGGAAGGACTGCTGGAAGGGTGATGGTTTCTTTTCTTTCTGATTGACGTTAAGATTTTCCTTTTCAAGTATTCTGGAAGCTTACCAAGATGGGCGAATATATTTTTACCCTGCTTAGCACGGTGAGTGCCCTCTTTGTGTGAGGGATCATATGTTTCTTCATTCTGGAACATTCTCAGCCCTAGTCTTCCCTCGATTTGTTGCCTTTTCTGCCAGAATCTCATTCTTCTCTTCTGAAAAAACTCTGAATTAGATGAATGAGGTGATTCTTTTCAATAATTGCCCAAGATTCTTAAGTTTGGACAGATCAAAATTTTCTTAAACATACTTCTACTAGTGGAAATTTACCTTTCTCTACTTAAAAAAAAAACACCTTAAAAAGTGTGTGATCGGTAGCATTTTAATTTTTTATTCTATTTTTATAGAATAGGTTATAGAATAGGCTAGTGAGGACTTCTATTGAGACGCTTTTCCCCCTCCCGTAGCCTAATCTAAGCCCATTTTTCTCAATATTCAGAATGATTGAGGAATCTGTATGCTTTTTGCTGAGCAAAAAGGCATGCAAGGGAGCACCTAATTTTTATTAGTCAAATCTTTAATGTTCTCACTTAATTTTGTTTGCATAATCCGTTCATTTAAAAAGTGTTAAAAACCCTTACGACGGGGCATTTGTCAAAGTTTCCTTCTCCTGCCACCCTTTGCATTGCCGACTCCGAAGCCGCCTGGTGAGACGCGGGGGTGCTGTTTTGCACAGGTCACTTCTGTGCCCGGAAGCCTTGACGAGCCCCCCCCCCCCCAGGGCTCTGCTGGACACTGTCCCTTTAGCCCGCTGCAGGTCGCCGGGCACATTCCTGTCTGCTGTCCCTAAACTGCCTTCCACTTGCATGACATGCGGGATTTCTGCTTCTCCATCTTCTGCTGGCTTTGGTGCTCGTTTACTCCTTTCAGTGGAAATGGGGAGAGAAAGGAATTAGACAAAGGGTGTTTGTTGGTGCCCCCATGGCCCAGCTCCCTTCCTGCTGGCTTGGCTGTGGACTCAGGTGGTGGCCTCCCCCAGGCCCCCGGAGGAAGCCTGTGTATCCATGCCTGGCCTGCCTGGGCTGGAGGAGGCCTCTCCTGCCCCAGCGGCCTGCTAGGGGGGGTGGGGCCAGAGCATGGGACTGTAAAGCATCGCTTCCCTCTGCCCACCCTGCCCAGTCTTGCTCTGCGATCACTGTTGGGGGCTCCCCAGCACTCGCAGCTGCTGCAGGTGGGGTGCAGCCCCCTCCTGTGAGTTCACACAGCTCTCCAAAAGGAGACCATGTGCATGCATGCCCCCTGGCTGAGGTCACCCCTGTCATCAGGGGCTCAGTGAGTTTTCACTGAGGCCCTCTGCCCCTGGCCTCCTGATGAGGTTCTGCTGGAGCAGACCTTGCCCCCCAACCTCGCTTCCTTTCCTAGGCAGGACCCTGAAACCCCCCCTTCCCCCCCCAGCAAAGGAAGAGTATGGTCCCCTACAGCTGGGCCATCCTTTCCATGTGGACCCGTGTGCTGGGGGCAGGGAAACCTGCAGGCAGGTTCCCCCCTGCCCAGAAAGGGGGCGACCCCTGACCCTCCACCAGCCCCTCTCCTCTCTGCTGCTCCCAGAATTTTTTCTCTGCTGCCAGGGGAGGACTTCTAAGTAGGAACCTGGGTGCTCACCCGCTCCGGACCTTCCCCACCCTCTCTTCTGCCCGCCTTCCTTCTCTGCCCCCTGGTACCGTATCCATTGAGTCTCTGCTTCCCTGGGAGGACTCGGGTGGTCGGTGCAGTGAGTGGGCACACCGTAGCGTGTGTGCAACAAAAGGGATGGGGTGAGGGTGGGGAGCCGGGAGGGGCCGCGGGGGCAGGCAGGAGGAGAGAGGGAGGTAGAAGGTGGGGTGCTCTTGAGCTGGGCTGCCGGCTGGCTGTTCTGAAGGAGCCGCCTTTGCTGCACTGCTCCCAGCGGGTGCCAGCTCGGAATGCCTGTTTAAGTCACTCCACGGAGCTCAGCTTCTCAATCTGTTTTTTATTTGCAAGGGCCAGATTCATCTTCCTTTTTTAAAAGTCAAGCTTCTGAGAAAGTCATTTAAATTCACAGTGATTTCTCCTTTCAAATAGCTTCTTGGAGTGGTGTGTTTGGAGTCATGGATCTTAGGGGCTCTGTCAGGAGAGGTTGGGGGTCATGCAAAGCCGCCTCGGCAGGGTGGGAGGTGGGAGGCATGGGTTGGCGGGGGGGGGGGGGTGCTGCTGTGCGCCCAGGGCCTGCAGCCAGTCTGCTGAGAGGCCGGTTTCCATGTGGACCCCTGTGCTGAGGGCAGGGGGGGGCGGTGGGCGAAGCCCCGAGGCCAGTCCAGATGTTGGCAGGCGTGCAGACCAGGCTGTGTCCACACCACAGAATGGGCTGCACCTTTGAAAAAATAAAACCCGAGTTAGGGCTGGGCAGTGGCTCAGAGGGACAAGTACATGTTTTGCATGGAAGGGCCCTGGATTTGATCCCCGGAACCTCACAGTCCCCAGAGCTGCCCCAGAGCACAGCCAGATGTGACCTCCCCACCCCCACCGGAGCAAGCATGTGGTGGATCTCTCTGTGCCGGGAGCATAGCCAAAATGTATTGTTCAAAAAAAAAATGTATTGTTCAGTGGGAAAGCATGCCGAGGACCAGGCGTGCGTAGATGCCATTTCTGACGCAGCACGTGCTTGCAGAAAAGCCCCCGGTTCGTGTTCTCCATTTATATCCTTGTGAACAGAGATCTAGAAGAAGCCGGCAAGGAATTTTCCCCGGCAGCACCCCAGCATCGAGGGAACTGGGCTCCGGTAGCTTTGGAAGGGAATTTAATCGTCTGACGATTAATCGAATTTAATCGTCTGGCATGAAGGTTTTTCCTTCGAAAAGGGATTCCTGGCCACAGTGTCATTTTTTTAAGAAACGTGCACTTAGAACGGGGAAGCTGTTGGGTTTACCCTGTACCTCTGGGCTTTTTACTTGAGTGGCTTATTCAGAGCTTATTGGGCCTCTCGGAAGATTATTTGACTGATGATGGATAAGGAAGTTACATGGGTCGTTTAGGTCAGTGAACATTTTCTTAAAGGGCCAGATGGCACCTTTTAGGGGGTCTGTGCTAAAACTGCCCCTCATGGTCACCTCCACGGTGGTCACAGATGACAGGAAGACAAAAGCTTATGGGTCTCTCTCATTAGCACTTGATTTGCCAAAACAGGTGACAGCTAGTTTGGGGCCCGTGAACTGTTGGCTGACCCCTGGCAGGGATCTTTAAGACATAGACTGGGGCGGGGCGGGGGGGGGGGGCAGGGAAAGAGTAAAAGGGCTTGGCACGGGTGTGGCATGGGGGGATTCCTAGCAAGCTTCCCCTCCATGCATAATTGGGTGGGACCCAGAAAAGAAAACGATGAAGAGTTGGTATAAGAGAATTTTTAAATGGTGAACGGAAATCCTGTAGGTATTGAATCGGGGATTCACATTGAAAGGATTGTTGGAGGGTCTCTAACCCTGGAGGGGGAAGGGCAGTGACCCAAAGCATTAGTTTTCTCAAGCCCTCTCGTGCAGCTGCTTCCAGTGGGACCGGAATGAGGCTGAGGATGGCTGGAAGGAGCCAGCAATGTGGACCTCACACACCTGGCTCTGGGGCACCGGCTTTCGGGAGGTGTTCCAGCCTCACCCCTGACCCCCATCCCCCCCACACACCCTGTGGGTCCCAGAGCTTACATGCTGTTGGCGTCAATAAAGAGAACCGGTAAGCATCAATAAAGAGACCTGCCCTTGGAGGGCCTGGCCAGCCTGCAGTACCATGGAGCGGTCAGACTGGCAGAGACACCCCTGCATTCAGAAAAAGACTTGTGGCTTCCCCAGGGCCGAGCTCCTCTCCTCCGGGCAGCTGTCTCCCAGGTCAGGGGGCTGAGAGCAGCAAGAGTGGGGGCTGCAGGGCAGGAAGGGATCCTTAGCCCCCGGTGGTATAGGCTGATAGTGAATTGCGTGGCTGGTGATGGAATGTTTATGGCTGCACTGAGCACTTCTTGCTCCTGTGGCCAGGAGGGTTAGGAGAGCCCTAGGGAAGGCACAGTTCCTCCTCCTCAACTACTGCCCTCCAAGACAGGTGTGTGTGTGTGTGTGTGTGTGTGTGTGTGTGTGTGTAAGAGGAGAGAGAGAGGGGGAGAGGGAGAGAGAGAGTGTGTGTGTGTGTGTGTGAGATAGAGTGTGTATGAGATTGTGTGAAAGAGAGAGAGAGAATGTGTGTGTGAAAGTGTGTATCTTAGAGAGTGAGAGAGAGTATGTGTGAGAGAGAGGAGAGAGAATGTGTGTGTGAGAGAGTGAGAGTGAGAGAGTATATGAGAGAGTGTGTGTGTGTGAAAGTGAGTAAGAGAGGAGGCTGGAGCGATAGCACAATAGGTAGAGCATTTGCCTTGCATGCGGCCGACCCGGGTTCGATTCCCAGCATCCCATATGGTACCCTGAGCACCACCAGGAGTAACCCCTGAGCATCACCGGATGTGGCCCAAAAAGAAAAAAAAAGAAAGAGAGTAAGAGAGAGAGGAGAGTATGTGTGTGTGTTAGAGAGTGAGAGTGTGTATGTGTGTGTGTGAGAGAGAAAGAGAGAGTGTGTGTTAGAGTGAGAGAGTGTGTATGTGTGTGTGAGAGAGTGTGTGAGAGAGAAGGAGAGAAAGAGAGTGTGTGTGTGTGTGTGAGAGAGAGAGAGAGAGAGAGTGTGTGTGTGTGTGTGTGTGTGTGTGTGTGTGTGTGTGTGTTCTCAGGGACTGGCTGGCAGCAAACGATCACTAGCAGGCAAGGACCGGGGGTTACTCAGGGAAAAGCAGAACAGCGCAGAAGAGAAAAGGAAAGAGCAGGAGGTGGGGGGCTCTTTCTGCCCATGGACAGGGGCAGGGAGGAGGCTGGGACTGGGCACAGGGTAAGAACAGGGAGAGGTCCCCCCTCCCCCTTCAAGAGATGTGGAGACAGAAGCTCCAACCGGTTGTGGCCACTGTCCGCCCGGGCCCCTTTGTTCTCTGGCTGAGCTGTCGGGATCGACTTAATTAGAGGCTGGTGGTTAGGCGGGTGCTCCTGACGGAGGCCTCGGGAAGCCAACGCTGACGTGGCCAACGGGGTGCTGTGTGGTCTCTGGTGTATGCGTGCACCCCTGGGTGGGGCAGACCCAGTGGCAGGACCAGCATCGTTGGCTGGCACAGTGGGGTTTGCAGAAGGTGGGCGGAGGGTGCGTCCAGGCAGACAGTGGTCAGCCCCGGTGGGTGCCTCCCAGCGCCCCACTTCTGTCTCTCGGGCGGGGCGGCGGGGAGCCACGTGGGAGAGGGTCTAATGCGGCAGTGCCGGTCGGTTCCTCGCCTGCTTGTTAGGGAAGCGCGCAGCCTGGCGCAGCCTGAAGCCTGGCACAGCCTCTGTTTGGTAACATCACAGCACACGGCCGCCTCGTCGCTATTTTGGTCCTTGCCACCTTGCGAGATGTGTTCCTCCTTCCCTCTGGAAGGCCGGGGTGCCAAGCTCCTTCCCATTTTGGTAAATTAAACAACAAATGGTGCCAAATCGTTCTCGTCTCTTCCGCGAGATGATTCCTAACCAGCTTATTTTCTTTTCCTCTATTGAGTGAATGCATTAAAACGAAAATTAAATCATTACCCGAAGCACAAGACGACGATCCCCTTCATAATTACATCCTCTTAATTGGCATCGGAGGGGCCCGGCTCGTTTTATTGCTCGCTGGAAAATGTCTCAGACACATTTCATTTCTTCTTCTTTTTTTTTAAGGTTTAAAGGTCAACAAGAATATCTTATCTTAATTTGACAAGTGGGCAAGAAATAATGCAAAACTGGTTTATGTTCAGGTAATGCACACATATAAAAAAAAAATCTATAAATCAAGCCGGGGGAATATTAGATGATGCCATATCGGAACCATCTGCCTTCATTCTCAGAAGAATCGATATCACAGAGAAAGCGCCCAAGATGCAGTGATTTATGCCCAGGTGTCGAGGGAGAAATACTGGCCGTTTTTTGAGTCACTTCCTATCAACCGCAGGGCCAGGGGGAAGACATGAGCACGGCCGTAACCTTGCGTGCCCGAGAGCTGCCCGGACACGTGGGCTCCCATTGTCTGTGCCCAGCAGGGGGCGGTGGGGTCCATGCTGCCCACCTCTCTGCCCACCCCGCTGCCCGCTGCCCCTGACCGTGTGGGGAGAGCAGACTGTGCGGGGGAAGTCGAGGATACTGCAGCTGGGGATGGTTGCCAGGGTGGGCGCCCCCCCCACTCAGAACCCCGGGCTTCTGTGCTCCATGCATGGCCTCTACTCTCCCCTCCTTCCCAGGCTCTGCACCTGCTTCTTGCTTTTTTTTCTCTTTTATTTTGGGGATGGGGGGTGGGGGCCACCAGAGTGGTGTCAGGAGGCCCAGGGGCCCTTCCTGGCCATTGTCCATCAAACTGGAGAGAGGGCCTGAGGACACGTGCTGCTGGGTGCCCAGGATTACCCTGGCACTAGGGCTGGCCCTGAACCCAGGGCACTCGCCTGAACCCCTGCACCCCTCTCTGCAGGCACTGGTCTTCCCGAGCCCTGGGACTCCACCCTCCGCCGACTAGGGTGCCGAGTGCCGTCCCCACCGAGATAGTTGGATGGAAAGAGGCCGTGGTTGGGGGGAGGGGGGAGAAGCATCTGAGCAGGTGAGTTTGGAAAAATACCCACATCGAGAGATAGTACAGCGGGGAGGGCGTTTGCCTTGCATGCGGCCTACCCGGGTTCGATTCCCAGCATCCCATATGGTCCCCTGAGCACTGCCAGGAGTAATTCCTGAGTGCAGAGCCAGGAGTAACCACAGATCATCGCCGGGTATGACCCAAAAAAGCAAAAATAAAATAAAATAAAAATACCCGCATCATCTTCGTACTGCGATGACCCCGTGGCGCCCCCTTCTTCTGGGATCTGAGGAGGGCGTTCTAGAGAGTTTTGAGCTTTGGGCAGGCGATTCCAGCCCTGGCGAGAGGCGCTGATATGGCAAGCTTGAAAAAAGAACATCTTGGAGTCGGGGCTGGAGTGATAAGAGAGGGAAGGGCACTTGCCTTGGGTGCAACCACCCCCAGGCTTGATCCCTGGCACCCTCCAGGGTCCCCTGAGCCTCTCCAGGCATCATGCCTGAACTCAGAAGCAGGAGGAAGCCCTAAGCAACATAGAGTGTGGCCTCCAAACAAAACAAAAAAAGAGAGAGAGAGAATATTTCATAATTGGAGAGGGTCCTGGTGGTTCTAGTGGGGGAGGGGCGGTGAGAGAGAAGAGTTTGACGTAAAAACTCCATAAACAGGCCTTTTCCTGTCGGAACCACTCAAAGGAGCCTGCTCTGGGTTTGGCGGGTGGCTGAGGTTCGGCAGGGTTCTGGATTCTGGAGGCGTTGCGGCGTGTCGGCTGGCGGCCGTGTCTGGCTCCGTGCGCCGCCGCCGTGGGTCTGTGTTTCTGCTCCCGTCCTGGTGGTGCCCAGCCCCGCGTTCGCGTGCGGGGAGACAGTCTGAGTTCTGTGTTTACTACGGGGCAGCACGGGCGCGTCACGTGCAGCACCTCCGGTTCCGTTCTTTCCGCGGGGCGAGGTGGGTGCTCGCCCCGAGCCGGAAGACGAACTCGGGTTTGTTGCCATCACAGGCACCAGAAACGCAGAAATGCTCACCATCTTCAGTGCTCAGCCGGCCCAGCAGAGCCTGCTCCCCCACCCCGCCCCTGCTTCCCGGAGCCTGGCGTGGACGCGCCTCTCTGCCCCCCACGCGCCCGGCGTCGGCTCCTCTGGGCCTGCAGTGGGAGAGACAGTGCTCTAGGCGCCTGTCCAGGAGGGGGTTATACCAACTGCAGAGGTGGGGGCGCTTTCTCGGAGGTGTTGGTAGATCATGATGAGCAGGGATGCCCCACCCCCCTCAGACTCCCCCGAATTAGGTGGGATTAGGATCACATGAAATCTCTTCTCCGAACTGGATGAGGGGGTGTTTCTTTGTTTTCCCTTTTATTTTTTTCCTGCAAAACATTCTCTGCTGCTTTCCATAAAGCAGATAATCAGTGGGAAACATCAGCACGGCTCACACGTCTGTCCCAAAGCCTCCCAGCACACAGCCTCACCTCCCAGACATTCACACGCGCCCCTTATCCCGGGCAGCCAGTCCCGGCCTTGCCCGAGGGGCTGACAAGGCAGCTGGAGGTATTCTCCGAGGTTGCCCAGCTAGCGGCCTCCTGAGTGTGTCTGCCTTAAATGTTTGCAAAAGGCATGTGGGCAGCCTGGACATCACAGCAACAATAAAGGAAAGCAAAGGGATTTTTTTTTTGGCAAAAAGTCAAACACATGTGTTTTTGGCTACTCCTTGTGTTGGTGGAAGGTAAAGGAATCTGGGCAGCCGTCTGGACCTGTGGCGTGGCCAAAGAAGCCATCTAAGAAGAGATGCCAACCGTGGGGGGATGACCGATAGAATTGATTCTGTCTTTGAGCTGGAGTCCAATTTCTTCCTAGTAAACAAACTAAATTGGAAAAACAGTATTAGACTTCCATTGTGAGTGTTCCAGCAACGCCAAATTCAAGACAAAGATTGTGGTGTGTGTGTACGTGTGTGTGTATCTTGTGTCAGTGTGAATACAAGGGAAAACTTCACACATCCTTTCAGAATAGATTCCATCATTCCCTGCCAAGCCTTAGCTTCTTACATTTTGCCAGATTTATTTCAGTAGACTTCAGCCTTCCTAGTAAAGTAATTAATTATGTAAACACACACACACACACACACACACACACACACACCACACCAACCCCAATCCATTGCATCTGTGCTGCTCTGATTCTGTGAAGATCTGAGCGCCAGTGAATTCGAGTTGTCCACGGGGTTCTCGTAGTCTGAACGGAAGTTGTCAAAGGACCCTTGTGGCGAGGTACAGGTGGATGTTTCCAGGAGAAAGGCCAGCTGTTGGAACTTTCACGATCGATCATCCTATGACGCTTGGCAAGCTCAGCAGACGTGATGGAAATAGTTTTACAAATATGGAAATTTAAAAATAAACCCCAGCCCCACTGCCCAGTCACAACTTGCCCACAGTGGGCGGCAGGGGTGGTGGGCAGGGGAGGGAGGCACCGAGGGGAGCTGCATTCCCAGACCCTTCTAGGGGAAGTGCTGGACCTAGGTTCCTGGGAGCCCTCTCTAGGAGAGCCCCATTTGGCTGTGAGTTCACCTGTGTTCGGACAAGTTCCTTGGGGACTCCGAAACTCCCCCTGTTCCTGGTCTGGTTGGCTTCCTGTTCACTCTCTGGCTTTGCCCCATGGGAACTGCGAGCCGGTTGTTGTTCTCCAGTTCATCTAGGTTGATGGCCCCAAAAGATGCAACTTGTTTGGTTGGTTTTTTTCAATGAAGGGGTTTTTGTGTTTTGTTTTGTTTTTTTTATTTTTTTTAATTTTTTTTTGCTTTTTGGGTCACACCCAGCGATGCTCAGGGGTTACTCTTGGCTTTGCACTTATCAACACCACTAGGAGACACACATTACAAAGTTGCTCAGATGGCTCCCGACACCTGTCCCTTTGACAGGTACATTTCCCACCATTAATGTCCCTATTTTCCTTCCTGCAATTCACATTCCACCACCAGCACCTCTATGGCAGGCTCCTTTCCTCTCTCTCTCCCTCTCTCTCTCTCTCCCTCCTCTCTCTCTCCCTCTCTCTCCCTCTCTCTCTCTCTCTCTCTCTCTCTCTCTCTCTCTCTCTCTCTCTCTCTCTCTCTCTCTCCCCACCCCTATCCCTCTCTCTCCTTCTGGGTGTTATGGTTTGCAATACAAGTACTGAGTGGTCATCATGTTTGGTCTGACATTAATAGTCTACTTTCAGCACGCATCTCCCATCCCGAGCGAGCCCTCCACGCATCATTTACTTAGTGGTCCCTTGTCTATCCCAGCTACCTTTTCTCCCAGCATGTGAGGCCGGCTTCCAAGCCATGGAGCAATCCTCCTGGCCCTTATCTCTACTATCCTTAGGTGTTAGTCTCCCATTATGTTACTTTATATTCCACAAATGAGTGCAGTCCTTCTGTGTCTGTCCCTCTCTCTCTCTGAATCATTTCACTTAGCATGATACTCTCCATGTCCATTCACTTATATGCAAATTTCATGATTTCATGTTTTCTAAGGCCTGGAGCAATAGCACAGCGGGTAGGGTGTTTGCCTTGCACACGACCGACCTGGCTTCAATTCCTCCGCCCCTCTTGGAGAGCCCAGCAAGCTACCGAGAGTATCTCGCCCACACGGCAGAATCTGGCAAGCTACCCGTGGGGTATTTAACATGCCAAAAACAGTAACAAACAAGTCTCGCAATGGAGACGTTACTGGTGCCCGCTCGAGCAAATCAATGAGCAACGGGATGACAGTGACAGTGACATCTTTTCTAATAGCTACATAGTATTCCATTGTGTAGATATACCAAAATTGTACCACAGTTTCTTTATCCGGTCATCTGTTCTTGGGCCCTTGGGTTGTTTCCAGACTCTAGCTATTGTGAATAGTGTTGCAATGAACATAGAAGAGCAGATGGCATTTCTGCAGTATGAATATACCCCAGGGTATATTCCCAGAAGTGGTATTTCTGGGTTGTATGGAAACTCAATTTCTAGTTTTTTGAGGAATGCCCATATTGTTTCCCAAAAAAGCTGGACTGGTCAGCATCCCCACCAAAAATGAACGAGAGTCCCTTTCTCCCTGCACTCGTGCCAGCACTGGTTGACCTTGTTCTTTTCAATGTGTGCCAGTCTCTGTGGTAAAGATGCACTATGGAATGTTCCATTCATTGGCCCCAGAAAGGGTATGAACCAGTTGGGACAGCCCCTACATGCCAGGAGCTGCCCCAAAGATATCCTGAACAACACCCTCTTTGTCTTTATAACAGCCATGCAAAACGGTGATCATTGTCCCCATTTTGCGGATGAGAAAATCAAGGTCCGGAGAGCTTAGGTAATTGTGCTGAATCCACAGAGATGTAAGTGATGGGGCAGCTCCACCCTCCCCTAAACCCCGCCTCATTCCTGTGTGAGAAGCCATCCAGGAGGTGAAACGGGACATCGTTTTCACTTGCCATGTTTTCAGGAAACCAACACTCACAGCACAAAAGCTCACAGCCGGCCCGTGGACTCCAGACACACTTTGGTACCTGAGCGTTAAAGTGAAAATCGTGTTGTTTCCCACACCAGAGCCCTCTTCCATCTGAAAGTGCTGTTTTTCTTTTATGTATATTTTGCTTTATTTATTTTTGTTTTTGTTTTAATTTTTAAAAACTTGGAGGGTCACACCTGGAGATGCTCAGTGGGGACTCCTGGCTCTGCACTCAGGAATTACCCCTGGCAGTGCTTGGGGGACTATATGCCGGGGATCGAACCAGGTTGGTCACATGTAAGGCAAATAAATGCCCCCCCACCCCCGTACTATATCGCTCTGCCCCCGAAAGCACCATGCTTGAGAGAATGGCAGATGCAAAGCTTCGTGCTGTGGCCCAGGTTTTTCTCCCGGCCTATGATGAAAGTTCCTCACTACCCCCTGCCCTGTACCTGCCCCTCCTTGCTTCTGGCTTTCTCTGCCTCTGTGATCAGTAAAGACCTGAAGAAATTTGAGTCAGTAAATATCCTCTCTCTGCTCTCCCACTCCGTTGGGGTAAAAGCCAGCATCCAGCCATAGGCCAACAGGGCACACCCCTGCCCCGGGACTTCTATCACCTGATCTCCCCTTTCGTCGTTCTTTACATTCACAGCCCACAAGTCCCAGTGTGGGACTTGTCTCTGAAATGTCTCTGAAATGTTTCAGGGTGTCAGGGGCATTCCTGCCCCAGGGCCTTTGCATGGTCAGTTCCTATGGATAGCCTCTTGGTTCCCATGTTCCTTCTCAC